>NW_027667829.1:0-75000 GCF_963924665.1 Micromys minutus | reverse complement strand
TTTCCCATTGTATCCAGAGGCAGTATTTGGCAATGACAGAGATACTCTAACTCTCTCAGAATTAAAATGCAAAGAGAAGCAAGACTGCTTGCTGGCAGGAAGCCAGGGAGGGCCAGCAGGTCACCTAGTCCTCCACTGGGAGTCATTCTTGGCAGGTTGTTTTTCAATTTCCTTTGCTTGGGTTGTGGTGGATTCTGGAGTCTTGTTTTCTTGTGGGGATGGTTTAAGAGCCTTTTAGGGGCTGTGGGGGTAAGGACAGGAGTCAGTATGCATAGATGAGTATCAAGGTTTGTAAACTCCCAGAGGCTTCAAATATAGCCTGTATGTGGCATTGCAAGGCTGGCCCCCTTCTAGCTTCTATAATCCTTGTCCCTCCACTCCCTTTTAAAGGGAGAAAGCAAAGGGGCAATAGTTTTGTTCTGTAACTCAAAAGCTCTCTACCATTAATCAGATTACAGGACATTAGAAAGAACTATAAGGTAAATCTATAATGGGGTCCGTTCCTAGCTCTATTACTCACTGACATTATAACTACCTCTTTGTACCACAGTACCATCTGCATGTTAGATATTTAATGTTCCCAAAAAGGGTGGTGTGTTCATGGCTTGTTCCCTGGCCAGTGGTACCATTTGAGGGAAATTTTAAAAAGTAGGTTCTTGTGGAGTGTCTTTAGTCCACTGGAAGTATGCTCTTGAAGGCTGGTGATAGGACCCAGGTCCTTCCACTATTTTCTCCCATCCTGGCTATGAGGTGAGCTGCTCTGTTCCATGCTTCTGTCATGATTTAACATGGGCTTCTAACCATGTCCTAGGACCTTCAAACCATGAGTTACGATAAACACATTCTCCCAATGAAAGCGTTCTCTCAGAAATATGCTATTGGATGGTAAAGCTGACACTTTATTTTCTTCTATGCAAAGTACAGGCTCCTATTGGCCTTGAACATTTTAAAGATTTATTTGTTTACTATGTATACAATGCTCTAACTACATATATGCCTGCAAACCAGATGAGGACATCAGATCCCATTACAGATGGTTGTGAGACACCATGTGGTTGCTGGGAATTGAACTCAGGACCTCTGGAAGAGCAGCCAGTGCTCTTAACTTCTGAGCCATCTCTCCAGGCCCAGCGATTTCTTTTCTTTTCTTTTTTGAGAAGCAAATACAATTCTGGCATAAATATGGTATGGGGATTCTCATTAAATGTGTCAGTGTCCTTCTTCCCCCAGAGCAGCAGAGCAACAGTGGCACAACATTCCAAGGAAGGGTAGGAAGCTGGGTCAGGAAGCTCTGTGATAGAATGTTTGCTTGGCATGTCTGAGCCCCTTTGCTCAATCCCTACCCCTATAAACAAAACAAACCACCAAACAAAAAACTAGGCAGCCTTCCCAGAAAAAGGAAGTATGTGTATTTGTGGGGAAATTGAAATGGATCTCTTTAAGACTTCCCAGGGGTCGAAGAAAACATGCTGGAATTTTATTTCTTCTTCTATCATAGAAGGATCTCCTTCAAACTGTAAATGAGCTAAGGTTTATTTATTAACATTTAAAAATGTTTCACTAACTTCAGTAACACATGTGACAGACAGTTGAAGGGTTTATAAAGTCCGGAGTTGAAATGGAGTAGAAAGCTCCCTGCCCAATTCCTGGGGTTTGGCGAGGGAGTCAAGCAGGTCTCCATCTTACTCGAAGCTCTTCCATTAAGCTGATGTGATCGCGAGAGAACATGTTGGCCTCGGCTCCATGAAGAGACAACTCAACTGTTGACAAAGAGCGAGCTAGACTGTCCTGGGGACTGGTTCCTTTTGAGTATCAGGAAGGTCAGTTGGTTCTCTCCAGTAGAAGGCTCAGCACCTTCTAGAGAAGCAAAGTAGTTGTCTGTAAGTGGAGGCCATAGACGGTAATGGCCAACACTCAGCAAAGATCCTCTTCCTTTTAGGGACACTTTTTCTCCTTTTCTCAATAGCAAGAAGACCTAAAAGCTACAGAAGTCATTAGTGACGCTCCCCTCAGTGCTGCAGCTAAGAGTGTGTCCATTGCAGAAAGAAGAGACAATGGCCCTAACTTCAGTGGAACTCTTCTTGGATAGGAGAGCAGCCAGAGAAGAAGCTCGAATTGCTGGCCAGAGCTCATTTCTTCTTCTTTCCTGTGGCCTTATTTTCTTGTGATTCTGATCCTATAGATTTCAGTTCTGGGTGGTCAGAAGAAGGGGAAAAAGCAGGCTGCCTCAGCAGTACCTGATCAGAATCACACATTTCTTTCAGGATCTAGGAAAGACAGAGACAGAAGTGAATACATGGACCCAGCTGAGCCAGTACAAAGGCTCCACAAAAGGCATCCCCTGCAACTGCTTTTTTAGATAAATAGACTCCAGCCAGTGGCCAGCAATTTGATAATATCTTTCCCCACAACTATCTCCCATAACCTTCTATCACAGCTAATGCAGAAAAGGATGTATGTTTAGTTTTCATTCAAGTCTTGTATTTAGCCACCCACCTTGCTACTGGGAGTTGCGCAAACAGGGTTGAAGAAACTTAATCCTGAGGTCACCTCTGTGGGATCTTCCAATTTGAAGGAATTTTCAGAATCTTGATTTAGCTCAATAGCATCCAAGTCGTCCTGAAATCAAGCAGATAGGCTTAATGTAATTTAGCTATCTGAGTTACAGAACAGCTCCTCTTCAGTCAGGTAGGTCCCAGCTCTGAGGACCTGATCAGCCAATTACTCAAAGCAAACGTAAGGGAGCTACAATTTGGAGAAGCCATAGGGCTCACTTAACATGTTCTGTTCCGAGAGAAATGTTGTCATACTTAAGAGGCAGACTCCAATGATCTGTATAGGTCTGGAATGAGACATACTGTGAAAGAAACTTTAAAAATTTGGCCAGGGTAGATGTGGTGGTATATATCTGCAATCCCAGAACTTGGGAGGCTGTGGCAGAGGGATGACAAGTTTGAGTCTAACCTGGGTATTTAACAAGTAAGACCTACTCAAGAAATAAACTAGAATGAAATTAGGCCAAGCCTTGATTATTTCTTTGATTAAAGTTCTACTACCTACAACAGCACTGCTATAGGAGGCCACCTGCACTAGTATTCCTTTCTGATAAGAAAATGAAATCCAAAGGACAGAAGTCACTTTAGGTCAATCACAAGGTGACTCTGCATAGAGCTGGGCTTAAAACTGTAGCTGTCTGTAACCCAGAGGTTTCATCTCAGTTGCCATGACCAGCTGTCTAGCAGGCAAGTCATGTCAGCTTGCCTCCGGATTTTACTTTCCTCTTCTGTAAAATGGAAGCACTGGCCCAGATCAATAGTTTTCTTTAACTGAAATCCTGAGGGAGGCCCAAAAGGAAAGTAGGTGAAGAGCACATGGATTTGATGGAAATGGAATTCTAAAGGTTTTGGCCAAAGATTCCTTCATGCAGCAGCTTCAGTGTTTTAGAACCCTAAATGAAAAACCATGAAACAGGGAACCCTTACAGGTCCCAAATATGTGCCTGACATTTATCCTGACCTACATAGCTTGTCATTTTAGTCCTCTGATGCTTAGTTTAGAACTAACCTTTGAAATGAGAGTCCCAAGCCAAATTGTTCCTGTGTAAATGTCTAGGAACTGTATGACAAATGTCTGCTACACCACACTTGGTGGGAGTCTTGGATTCTGGATCAAGGGCTATAGCAAAGCCTTCTTGCCATTGCACAGGCAGGCATAAGGAGAGGTCAGGGATTGAGCCTGCTTGCTGTGCACATGGCTCATTTTATTTCTTTCAGGGCACATTTTATTTCTCAGAGTTTGCTCTTCCTTGAAGTGACATAAAGAAAGCTGTAGTTAACTTGGCTCACAACAGTGACTAGTAGATGAAATTCCTGTGGGTCTTTTCCTACAGCCACAGAATGCTTGCTTCCTTTAGGGTCTACTAACTACTGTCTCAAGATATTAGAAGGATTAAATTCCTTTCTAGAAGCTGCCATCTCAGCACGAGGTTTTCACAGTTTCAGCCAAGCCTCTGGACTAGTTTGATCCTGTGTCCCTGTTTACCTGTAAGTTCTTGCATTCCTGTCCCTTGTTCCTGTTTCAGAAATTATACAGAAGCTTCATGGCAAGGCTGGCGGTGAGGGTGGGGAGTGCATACCTGAGGAGTGAGCCTCTTTCTGGGTGCAGAAAAAAAGGGTAGGAATAACTGTAGGAGATTCCAGGTTTTTGGGGCAGAAGAAGAAGGATACAAACTCCAGAGAGGTTCAAAGGTATGGTTAAGGGAAAGCAATACTGTTCCTACCTGGTTCTGATGGCGGTTGTGACACTTTGTGGGGTCACAGCTGCAGGCCACATTACAGTCTGACTTTTGCTTTCTGCATCCACATTGCTTGTTCCCGCACCAGCCTTTGCAGGAACACTGCAAAACAAGTTTGTGGAAGGACACATTACTGAAAGGATTTGATGGACATTTTAAAGTCCTATCCCTCTACATGCACATGTTTTTTAGAAAGAAAGGAAAGTTCATCATCTTGATCAAATCTGTCTTCTCTATTCCCTTCCTTCATTTCACCAGGAAGTACCATAGGCTAATGAAGAGCAGGTTATACAAACAATCCAATGCTCTACTTTGGGCAGTATAGCTGAAGATAGATAAGGAGGCTGTCCTAACACCTGCTTGTGTCAAGTACCAGATAAACACTGGGGACCATTTCAGGGGCAAAGCCCTGCAGGCAGCAATATGGTAGTACAGTTAGGTTTATTTTAGGACCGAGTTAGATTTTCTTTCAATGCACATTTTTACATTTTGTCCAGCTAGGTCTTTGTTTGGAGCACTAACTCATCTACATTCTCTCTCTCTCTTCTTCTCTCTCCCTCTCTCCCTCCCTCCCTCTCTCCCTCTCTCCCTCCCTCCCTCTCTCCCTCTCTCCCTCTCTCCCTCCCTCCCTCCCTCCCTCCCTCCCTCCCTCTCTCTCTCTCTCTCCTCTCTCTCTCTCTCTCTCTCTCTCTCTCTCACAGCCACTTTACAGTGTAGCCATGTTTATCAGGCTCTAACAATAGCAGAAAGCTGGAAGGATGATTAATAGTTAAGATAACAAAAATTACAATCTGAAAATATTTTGACAGGCTGCAATTATAGGCTGAAAGGAGAAATAAAAAATACAATAGGGATAATAAATTCAAGTTTGGCATTTGAGTCTCCTACATCATCTGTATGAGTGTAATACATGGGGAGAACTAGCTTTAAAGTAGTCCGTGCCGCAGGTCATGGCAGCCCAAACCTTTAACCCCAGCACTCAGGGGGGCAGAGGCCGCCAAGGCCAGGGTAGCCAGGGCTACATAGTGAGATCCTTTCAGTAAACCAAAACCACCCCTTCAAATCCACAACAAAAGTGAATCCAATAGTCTGGTGATTAACAAGGCCTGAAATCACAGGGCAGTGGTGGTGCACACCTGTAATCCCAGCACTTGGGAGGCAGAGGCAGGCATATCTATGAGTTTGAGGTCAGCCTGGTCTACAGAGTGAGTTACAAGATAGCCAGGGTTGTCTAAAAACCCTGACTTGAAAAAAAATCAAAAGCAAAAAGCCAAACCAAAACAAAACAAAAAACAAAAAATCTCCCAAGACCAAACCCCAAACCAAACACCCCAAGCCCTGAAAGCATAACTGTCAGCATTTTTTTCTTGCACATCTCTGTGGACTCATTCTAAGTTTATAATAACATTCAAGATCTTAGCTGCTTTGCACATGAGATCTATCGTGTTTGTTCTGTAGCTATAAAGGAAACCATAATAACATCTTTTTTTCTGAACAGGAGGATAACACATATCAGTACAAAATGTGAAAGCCATGATTTCAATAGCTATACACAATATTCCATCATGCCGATACACCAATTTATTTAACTAGTCCCCTAATGTTAGATATTAGGATAGTTTTGAAAGAAAACATTTGCTACTGCAAATCATGTTGCAGTGGATATTCTTATACACAAATAGAAGGTAGACTAGTTGGGCCTCTACGGCTATCTTTACCTTTCTCACTCATTCCTTGACAATGACCTTCTTGGGTGCTGAGACACAAAGTCCACTCTTTCCCTGAGGTCTTTTCATTGCCTCTTCTCCTTCACTTCCCTCCCCCTCACTTTCTTGTTTGGGACTTAGGCCTGTATCACTTAGCACAGGCTGGCCTTGAATGTGAGATTCTTTTGCTTTAGCCTCTAGAGAACCAGGATTACAGGTGCCTGGTTTCCTCACATTGTCTCTATCTCATCTTAACCCTCTCTTTGATTCGCAGAAAGCCTTTGCCCTCCCCATCCTTCCTACAAAGTCAACATGGAATTTTTGTTCTCTTCTGTATCACTATCCAGAATTATTTTGTTTTTCTGCTTACTATGTCTTTTCCTACAAGAATATGTTCACAATGACAAAGTTAACTGCTATATTCTCAGAAATAGTGTTCATTCCTGGCACAAAGTTACTTTGAAAAGATTCACTGAATGAATACAGCAAGCTCCATATTGATGGCTATTTCCTTACTATGTATATAACAACTGGATCAAAGAATATAAAAAGTTTTAATATATGTGCTCCTAAAGTGATCATGATGGGGATATTTTTAAAGTTTCTGATTAGTTTCAGGTTGCCCTCTAGAGTAGGTAAACCAATTTACATGTCTAACAGTATTAGATAAGAATGCCCATCTTAGTCACCTTTATCAACAAGATACATTATAATAAAATTAAAAATCCCTTTAGCTCCTTTGAATAAAACTAGTGAAAGATAAAGAGTTCTATGACCTGGTTATAGAAGCCCCTTCAGAATGGGCTCCATTTCCTACTGTAGCCTGGGTCCGTTGTCCACTTGTGAATTAGCTACAGGCTTCAGAAATGCTCTTCTACCCTGTCAGCATTTGTCTATTTCATCTTATGGGATAAATATCACAAATGACAGCTCAAGAACTGTCGTGGGTGACTGGACTTTTCCATATGCAGGACCCAGCAGCTGCTATGAACTTCTGCTCTTGCTAATCTTCAAGGCAGCAGAGGCTAGATGGTAGTGGTCACAGTAGAGTTGAATGCTCATAATACACTTGGCAGATTGGAGTGTCACACACGTAAGGTATAATTTCATCTTTTTCTCCCTCATTCAAGAAAGCAGATTAGAATGCCAGAGAGACTTTGACACAACTATACCGAACCTGCTGGCAAACCACTAGCATATCACAAGGAACAGAAAGACTCCTAGGCTTGCAGATTCTCAGCAGGGGCTAAAGAAATCACTGCAAGGGTTGGAGCAGTGATTAAGAGTGATTGCTGCTTTTTCAGAGGACCTGAGTTCAGTTCCCAGCACCCATATTAGGTGGCTTGTAACCAACTGTAACTCTAGCTCCAAGGGTTCTAACGATCTATGTTCAACGCCTGTATACATGTGGCATTCACCCACATAGACCCACAACATATAACATAGGAAGGAAGGAAGGAAAGAAATAGAGAGAGAGAGAGAGAAAGAAAGGAAATCTTGGGGAAGTGTTCTAAAATGCCAAATCCTACCTCAGATCAACCTGGTCAGAACATCTAGAGGTAGAGTCCCAGGTTCTATTTTAAAGATTTCCCTTGAGAAAAACTAGGGTTGAGGATACCATTTTACAGTCTGTAATTCTAGCAGAGTGTTCAATATATCTCAGAAGAACAAGTTTTAAACTCAAAGAATAAAGAATACCAGGGTAGAACTTAGAAGTATTTACTCCTAAAATTAACATTTGCCATGACCGTTGAAAAAGTACTTTCAAGTTCAGCTCTTTATCAACAAAATATAGACAAGAGTATCTGTTTCTTTTGAGCACATATAGCAGCACACACCTGTACTGGGAGGCCCACACATGAGGCCAGCTTGAGCCACACAGGGAGTTCAAGGTCAAGCTAGTGTCTCAGAAAAGAACAAAACTAATAAAGATGTGCCCCACCCCCAGGTGATAAATGAGAAATATTTAAAGATGCTTCCAGTACCTTAATAAAAATATAAATAATTATCTTATTCTTCACAAGGTGACACACACATATTAATAATAGTACCTTTATATGATGTCATATACAATATTATAACATCATATAAAGGTACTATTATTAATATTTTGACTAGTCCTTGGACTCAAGACATTAGCACTAGAAGTAATCTATGCTGGTTTCATCTCTTCATTGTACATACAAGGGAATGCAGACTCAGGCAGAGTAAATGACTCGTTCAAAGTTACTCAATGAACTATTGATAAATTCCAGATTAGATAGATTCCATGCCTATTTAGCTTCTGGGTTGTTACTCTGTCTACTATAACATGTGACCTATCATTTAGCGTCTTAGTGAGGAAGCCATTAGTTCTGAGAAAGCCATCCTCGGTGCCTGCTACAGTATCCTTTTAGTAAGTACAAGATAGTGAAACAACAATAAAGATGGTCTTTATGTATAACTAATGTGTCTTCCAAGCAGTCTGATCAAGAGTGGCCAAAGCATTTGCATATTGTGAGGTTATTAAGTAGGAGAGTCAACTTGATCTCTTTAAAGTTCATGTATAGTCACTTGCCAAACTAAAAAGCATCATTTCATAGTGTTTTAGAAATAGACTATGATTCATATTAGGTAGTATGTGGTTACAATATTTGCTATGCTTCAGTGTTTCCCCAAGAACAAGTGTACCCATAATTGCTTCATGCCTGCAAACTCCTTTACAAAGGTGTTAGTTAGGTCCTCGATCCTTCTGTTCCTGTGTATGCTTCTGAACTCTACCTCCTTGGCTTACATGGCCATTTAATCTACATTCAGCTCACAGCACTATTTCAATTATAATAGTATAAATGTTTGCTGAGGAGTGGCTAACCCAAAGATTTCAGACAGGAGCTAACCTTTACTGTTTTGCTATTCAAGTGAGGTGTGTGACAGGACTGTTGTTGAGGACTGACTTTCTCAGATCACTACTAGATTTAGGAAGGGGTATACTTTATTTTTCCTTTCTTTCTTTGTGGGTTTTTATGAGATGGAACCTTACTATGTATCCTTGGCTGACTTAAGAGTTTACTATAGACCAAACTGGCTTCAAAACTCATTAAGTTCAGCCTGTCTCTGCTTCCCAAATGCTGGATTACAGGTATATACAACCATACCTGGCAAAATCTTGTGTTTCTAACACTTTGAAATGTACATGACTGTGTCATATAAAAACTCAATGGAGACCACACAAAACTGGGTAATATAGTCATCAATACTGAAGGTTGCTTCCAAGGGTGAGCCTCAGTGGGAGTCTCCTGAGGCTTATTAAGTGGGTAGAAAGACGTCTTACCTGCTTGATGGCAGTGTTTTCTTGGAGAAGCTGCTGATTTTGCTCACACACTTCTTGCATCTTCCTAAGCTCTTCCTTCTAGTTCCAGATTGCAGTTACAGGTGGGGTTATTTTGGGTCCACATAAAGAGTTACTAAATAACTCAGATTAAAACACTGCTTTCAAGTGTCTGGTAGATGATAGTTTTTGTTTGTTTTTAAATGCCAGACACAGCTTTACTTCTTTGAATGTCTCTTATATTTCAGGATTCCCCAATAGTCATGAATATACTTGAAGGAAGCAAATTTTCTTATCCTTTCCCATTCTCGCCTATGCACATAAGCAGGCTGGTTCAGAATCCCACACAGCATTAGTTTAGCTGTTCCCTGAAATCTGCAGGTGCTTCTGTGCACCCTTCTCACACAGACTAGTCTGCACCCTATTCTAACAAGCCCGATTATATTTGTTTGCAGTTAAGGCAACAGGATTCATGTATACAACTTTAATGAGTTTGAATATGTCTTACAGTAGGAAGAGCTAAGGGAACCCTGGAGACTGAGCAGGAATAAGATTCTACATTGGACTAAATAGTGCTCCAACATGTTTCTAAAGGGTGTGGTGTTCCCAGCCTTTGAAAGAATTTTAGATCCTGGACATTTTACTAACATGGCAGGCATTGGCTCAGATCCGTTGAATGCCCTTAGGATTTTTTCGATTTCTTTTTATCATTTTTAATTATGTGCATGTGCCTTTGAGTGCAGATGTGTGGAGAGGCTGACAGCCAGGTATGGGATTTCTCCTGGAGCTGGAGTTCCATGCAGTTGTTAGCTGACAGACATGTGCTGGGAACTCAAGCCCTCTGCAAGAACACTGAGCAATCTTCACCACAAAGCCTGCTTCAGCTTACTGCCATCAAGATTTTAGGTAAATCCTAGATGAGTGTACTTCTTCAGCGCTGAAGCTTAGGGTTTCGGCACAAGAATCAGGAGGCATAAGTATGATGTGGAGGCTTCTGTTTTAGTTCTGAAAGTTAGGCTATTATTGGAGCTGTGCTGATCTTCCCTTAACTAGATTCAACAGGGCCTCAAAGGAGTAAAGGCTCAGGTTTGTAAGTGGTTAATTACTTTCTGCTGCCAAGTGCCATGGCCCAAATGAGTCAGGACTATCCATCATGTTTTGCATACCTGACATTTCAGGGTGCTAAGCAGCTGCTGTTCCTTTTCACTAACTTATTCCTCCAGCTGCTTCTCTGTCATTTGGCATTGCTGCAGCTGGCTGAGAAGGTACAACACCTAGAGAGAGACACAACACACTGGGTGGTTTCAAGTGGTGAGGGGAAGGGGTGTTCTTTAGCTCAAGCAGGGTCCAGGTAACATTTTTTAAAGATTTTTAAAATTTATTATATATGAGTACACTGTTGCTGTCTTCAGACACACCAGAAGAAGGCACCAGATCCCATTGCAGGTGGTTGTGAGCCACCATGTGGTTGCTGGGAATTGAACTCAGGACCTCTGGAAGAGCAGTCAGTGTTCTTAACCACTGAGTCATCTCTCCAGCCCCAGGTAACTATTTTGTGAGTTAAAGATAAAGAATGTCTTTTCATGGTCCAAAGTAATAAACCTAGAAAGGGTGTTTCTCCGTGTGTTAATCTTAGAATTTGAGCCAGTGGTTAAGAGCCACTTAGACAAGTTATTTCTGTTTCAGGTACTTGCAAAATGTGGAAAAGGCCACATAAACTTTTGAAAGGAAGCTTCATGGGCCACTGGTGCCTGCTTATTTATTTTTCAAATAGTGACAGGGTCTCAATATGGCCCAGACTGACTCTGAACTTGAGATGATTCTTCTGCCTTAGCTTCCCAGAGTGCTAGGATTACAGGCAGCACCAGCATGCCAGGCACATTCCACCGCTTTGAAAAGCTGAGCAACCAAAGGCAGTCTCAGCCCATGCCTCAGCAAATCCTTGTCTTGCTCAGTTACCTTTTCTTGGTGCTGTTGCTCCATTTTGACCAGCTCTTCTTTGAAATCCATCTCTATCTTAGCAAAATGATTTTGCTCTTCAAACAGCATCTTCTGCACTTCAATACAGCTGACCTTGCTCTGATTCAGGCTACTTTCAAGTTCGCTCACCTGTATTTTGGAGGAGACCAGCTGAAAACATAAGAGAAAGTAATTTTATTTGCAGAATGAGCTATCTTCTCCCATTCATCGGGCAAGAAAAGGTCAGCTTTTTGAAACAGTTTGAGAAAAGTGCTTCCAAGAAACTCTAAATCCATTCTCATTTTTTCCCATGTCATGTGGGTTCTAATAGTGAATTGAAGTAATACTACTAACTGGCTTTAATTTTTTTTTTTACTTTTGATGTATATGAATATTTTCTGCATGTACATTTGTATATGATATGTTTGGTGCCTGCAGAGGCCTAAAGAGGGATGTCAGATCACCTAGAACTAGAGTTACAAATGGTTGTGAGCTACCACATGGATGCTAGGAGTCAAAAATGGGTTCCCTGAACCACCTCTCCAGCCCCCTAAAAGGATAGTTTCATTCCTAGGCCATAAGTCAATATTTATGCAAAGACAGGGTAGAAGCCACACTGGGTCATTTATCTGTTGCTCTCTTTCAAGGCAAGAATAAACTTAACATGGACAGAATCTGACAATTCCAAAACTCTGAAACTTTAAGTAGATCTTAAATTTTAAGCAGGAATTCACACAGGACACAGTGTATTAGCCAATTTTGTTTTAGAATTCCTGTTTACATGTTAGAACTCATAGACACGAGTGCTAAAATTGCAGATCTTTCTAGATATACCTCTTTAGGCAAGACTAGTATCTTGCACTGGCCCACCCACTTTTATTTTTACTAATAGCTCAGATAATGAGTAGGTTCCCAAGAGTAGTCAGGATTCCTTAGCAGAATACATTAGCTAGCCCAAGACAAAAATGTATAAAGCATAGCAATGCAGAAACTTGTGGATTCATGAAATATATAGGTTGAGTGATAACTTTGATTCATCTTCTGACAGTTTATGATGAACTTCAGATGAGTGAAGAAAGCCAGGTGTGACACACGCCTTTAATCTTAGCACTCTGGAGGTAGACAGTCACATTTCTGGGAGCCTGGTCTACAGAGTGAGTTCCAGGAAAGTCAAGGCTACACAGAAAAACTCTGTCTCAATAAAAACCAAAACTAAAATAAAACAGAAAACAAACAACTCCCTCCAAATCAACTTTCCTTAAAACGAATCTATATATATCAAAAATGGTTAAGTTTTTGTCCTTGGGACTGTGTCTCAAGTTTTTAAATACACACCTCATACATGTTTTTAAATATAGTACAATACTTTATGCTTAACCAGTAACTTCTTATGGGTTTTTTTCCTAGTAACAGTAGCTCACATAAATGAATATTTGCTTTATGTCAGGTATGATGAGTATAAATTTCTGCTCTTTCTAAGTAACTGGCTTGGACTTACTTCTTTTTAACCAATGCTTACTCATTAAAGGCTTTAGTATTAGCATCACTGGGGTTTCTACCATGAAAAGTAGCTACAGCACCAAGAAACTTTGACCAGCACTGTATACTTTGACCTACGCAGCAGTTCCCCTAGAGCTGTTGCTAAGAAGAATGGTTTTACCTCTCCAACTAAATACTTTATGGCACATTTAGCTTCGAGATATGTGGCAATATTCTCCCAGCGTTGTTTTGTCCGGTCTTCAGTTTCAGCATCCAGAAGCTTTTGCTGTAGGTCGGCAATCTGAGCGCTCCTTCAAGGGAGAGAACAGTGACATTTACTGTGATCAGCCTCAAGAGCAAGGAGAAAGGGAGGAGCTCTGAGTAAAACATGAAAAAAATTTTATGTATGAAATGATCAGTTAGAAAATTAAGGCACCTGATTCAAATTTTATGTGGTACTTCTAGACCTGTAACAAAAAGAACCCCAATGAAATAACCACATGGCTTTCATTTAATTAAATATCAGTTGAAATAAATGGAACATATATATTGAAATGTAGAAAAAATTCTACCTTTTATTTATTTCTCTGTGCATATATAGGTACAGAGGTGATCACATTATGGTGTGTGAAGTTTCTGTTACTTCTTTGTCTCACTGTTTTCTCAATTTTGTTTAAAGCCAGGTATGTGTATACCTGGCTTTGTATTTGTATTGTATTTGTATTGAAGCCCATCCCCCCAGCATAGCTGTAGCCATTCTGTTCCATGGCCACCACCTATTTCATATCTTTGTTATAACATGCCTGCCAGTCATTGACCCAGAAAAATAACAACTCAGAGCAAGGTCATGCTGACCACATACTCTGTTATAGTCTATATGTTATGAGGTGTGTTAATCTTAAGAAATTCCACAACCATAAGCTTCAGGCAGGACCCATCAAATTAAAGGCCAGTATGAACTATTCTGTCTAAGATGGCTTGAGTCAGGGCCAGCTACCAGCAGCACTTCCAGCACCTGCGTATGAGCTCGTTGTGGTCTTTATAAGCTGTCCCTGAGAAATGTCCAGTGTGCAGCTTTCAGCTCGTGAGTCTGAGCTGTTGCCCTGGATGATCAGTCTTTAGGTGTGTGTTCAATAAACCATCCCTGCCTGACTGAGACCAGTGCTCCGGTGGTTTGTGGGGAGACTCCTGGACCCCAACAGTTGGATATTTTTTATTTTATTATTTTTATTTTTTCAAGACAGGGTTTGTAGCCCTGGCTGTCCTGGAATTTGCTCTGTAGACCAGGCTGGCCTCAAACTCTGATTTACCTGCCTCTGCCTCCTGAATGTTGGGATTAAAGGTGTGCTACCACAGCCTGGCTCATTTGTCTTCGTTCCCCGTAAAGTCCAGTTTTTAACCTTCTGTCAGATACGTAGCTGGCAAAGAATTTTTCCTATTCTATAGGCTGCTTCTTTACCGAAATGATGGTGTCATTTGACATACAAAACCTTTACTTGTTTATTTCATGAGTTCCCATTTGTCAATTGTCAAAATCAGGTGCTTCCAGAGTCCTATTCTGAATGAATGCCCTTTTCTGTGCCTATAAGTTGAAATGTGTTCATTCTTTTCTCCTCTATTAAATTATGGTATCAGGGCTTTGAGCTATTTGGAGTTGTTTGTGTAGAACAAGAGAGGAGGATCTAGTTTCATTCTTCTACATGTAGCTACCCAAGCAGCTTGAACTATACCATTTGTTGAAGTGAAGGTGCTGTCTGCTGCAATGTGTATTGTTGGTCCCTTTTTCAAAAAGTTTAAGATCTCCAATTTCATTTTACATTTGTAAGGTGGGAAGAACGGCACTTACCTCATCCTAGCACAATGGATGCAATCTATATAGCACAACATAACTTTAAACACACAGGTTCAAAACATTGTTACATTCTTTGGGGTTCTTTTCCCCATAAAAATCTTCTGAAAAGGAAGGAGACCCTTGAATGACTGGATTGATGGTGTCTGTTTGGGTTCCAGGCATATTTCATGTTTCAGATAGAGCCTCTTTACCTGAGCTCCAATTCAGTCTCTAGGCTTTGAATCTGCTTTGCGATAGAATCCTCTGCTCCTGAATCTTGACCATGTATTTCATCTCGTGAGAATGTGCGCCTCTGCAAAGATAGTGGGCAAGAAGATGGAATTTCAAAGGAAAGAGTCCTCAAATGCAGTGGGGATTTGATGGAAATTCCCTGTGGTTATTGACAGCATTTTCCCATGACACTTACTCGGAGTTTAGGTGGTGGGTTCTCTCCAAATTCTCTTTTTTCTTTGAGTTGTGCCACAGCTTGAGCAAGGATCTTTCTCTCTTCAAGAAGGCCATTCAGATGTCGTCTGCCTTCCTTAGTATTGACCATGACCTCAATTTCATTTCCTAGCCAATTCTAGAAGAGAAATCAGTCATGTGGGAGTTGGGGATGAGGACTACATGGGCTAGATAGACCCTGTTGAACTTATTTCATTGGGACCAGAGCCTGTGAAAGCAGAAGTGAGATTTTTATGTGTCTAAGGCACTAAAACCACCCCCTCCCAAGAACTATTATCAACAGTCAGAGAGGCTTTCTTTCTTTCTTTCTTTCTTTCTTTCTTTCTTTCTTTCTTTCTTTCTTTCTTTCTTTTATTTTTCAAATTTGTAACATGACTTCTGCCAGTCTTGAGGCTGAAGTGAAGTCTTCTTTATTTAGTCGTCTTTTAAATCACTTTAATTCATGCAGAAAGATAACATAGGGAACAAGCAAGTTAATAATCAAAAATCCTGTAAACATCTCTCTTGGAGGCCAGGTGTGAAGATCAGGGACAAAAGGGGATCCCAAGAGACAGCCACACCTACATCTGCTGAACCCGCCCTGAGCTTCAAATGCAAATGTACTGCCCTGGGCTTCAATTCTCAGTGTTCACAGAGGCTTTCTCCAGGTATTCTACTACTATTTATTGTTCACTAGAATATTTGTTTTTTTGCCATTCACTAGTCATGACATGTTTAAAGTAGATGGTGGGCGAGGGGCTGGAGAGATGGCTTTGCAGTTAAGGGGTGGGGGACATACTACTTTTCCGGAGGATCCAAATTTGATCGCCAGTACTTATGTCAGGTGGCTCATAAGTGCCTATAACTCGAGCTCCTAGGGAATCTAATGCCTCTGGCCACCCTCAAACATTTGCACTCATGTGCAAACAGCCACACGCACACACATCAAATATAATAAACTAAAAATAAAGCATAAATAAAGTAGATGGAAAGGCTTTTAAAAGGAGAATATAATTATCTTAATTTAATTTTAGAAACAGTAAAACCTGAAGGCTGGGTATAGCTTACTGGTAGAATAGGAGCACATATTCAAAATGCTATAAATGTAACCCCCAATATCAAAATAGGAAAAAGGAAAACAAATAAACAAAACAAACAAATAACTAATCAACCAACCATCAATTCAAGTTGAAGAAAGTTCTCAAAAGAACTGTGCAAACTCAAACCAGACAAAATTCCCGGAGGTGGAAAGTGGGCTTAAAAGTCCTGGCCCTAACGAAGGAGCCATGGACAACTGTCAGTGGATGAAGAATTAGTGTACCTTAGCTACTGGTAGGTAGACCACACTCCTGTGGATGGCCACACAGCAAAGAGTCACAAGTTGGAGTGGTGGGGTTAAAATAAAAACAAGAACCCTCTACTTCCTTCCCTATTCAACTTCAAAAACTAATCTTAAGAGAGAGGAGACTCAGTGGTTTAAGCACTTGCTACAGAAATATGAATACTCGATCTTAGTTTCCCAGCATCTGTGTAAAAATAAGAAATGGGGGTGTGATGACCTGTGCACAATTTTAGCACTTGGAAGGCAGAGACAGCACTCAGGCTAACTGAGTATCACGGCTAGATTAGTTGAACTTGTGAGTTCTAGTGAAAGACCCCCGCTTAGCAACAGTAAATGCCATGTCTGTAAGGCTGTGCACACACGGGGCAGGCTAGGTCAGGGTCCCAGGTGGCCAAGCAAGATACCGGTGAGAGGCCAGCTAGCAATAGACAAAGAAAGGGAGACACTCAGACAAGCCCAGCTTTCAGATAAGCTGCAGCCTCCGACTGGAACCAGGAGTTGTCTCCTTAAAGCCATATTTCTGCCACCGTCCCCACACTTAGATGAGCCCAAAGCAATTATCCTCGGAAGCTGCAGCCTGACTGGTACCAGGAGTTGCCTCCTTAAAGCCATATTTCTGCCATAGTTCCCATACTTAGATAAGCCCAAGGCAACTATTCTCAGGAGCTGCAGCCCCAGCTGGTATCAGGAGCTGTTTCCTTAGAGCCCTGTCCTTGGGCTCACTCCCTGGCCACAATTAAACTAACCAATTAGAACCCTGTTGCTATGCTTCTGCTTCTGTACCTTGCTTCTGCCCCCCAAGCCCTATAAAAAGGGGACTGCCCTTTTGTCCGGCGCACAAGTCCTCTGAGAGACTGTGTGCCCACAGGTACCTGTGTAAATAAACCTCTTGCTACTTGCATCCGAAGTGAGTGGTCTTGCTGCTCTTTGGGAGGGGTCTCTTCAGACGGAAGATACCCTCCGGGGGTCTTTCACTAGGTTCAGTGAGAAATCAGCAGCAGAGAGACTCAACACCAATCTCTGACTTCCTCTAGGTTCACACCTACCAACACACTGCACACATATGCACAAACACAAACACAAACACATATAGGGTTTTTCTATGAACTTATTGTGTAATCCATTTCTTAGTTCTATGCCAAAGTGAAACGACTATACTTAGGAAGAAAGCTGCCTGTGAACTTTTAAAATAGCAACTTAATTCATGTAATGGCTGAGTTTAGGTGGTGACTTGATTGGAGTAAGGGATACCTAAACAGGTAAAGCTCCTTCCTACTCACACCTGGGGAATTGGGAAGATTTACCACCAGTGTGGACAGCTATCACCCCGACCAGGCTGAAGAACAACTCCTGTCTTTCCTGGAGCTGGGGCAGGAGAGCTTCAAGCACTTTGATCTTTGGACTCCAGCACTTCTATCAACACCTCCAGATTTTCAAGCCTTTACCTGTGACTCAGAGTTCCACTATCAGTTTCCTGGTTTAGAAGCTATCAGACTTAGACTGAACGGTGATACTGGTATCCTGGATCTCCAGCCTGCAGAATAACCACTTTGGGCTTTTTGACCTCCATAACCGTGTGAGCCATTTATCCTCATAAATCTTTCATATATATTGGTTTTGTTTCTCTGAAAAAACTAATCTAATTCAAACTTATTAGTTGGGGGTGGCGGTTCCTGACTGTACTACCACATTGTGGAGGCTGAAGCAGGAGGACTACTGCAAGTTAGAGACTAGTCAACCTGGGCACACAGAACCTGTCCAGACCATCCTTTGTCTAAAAAAGGCAATGGACTATGACTCATTGAAATAGATATACAAATAAAGCATAAAGTATTGATAAAAATAACACAGCCATCTTTGAAATGCATCACATTAAAAGAAGTCATAGTTTACGTTATTAACTATAAGACTAATGCAAAGGAGAGATGAGGTACTCATCAGTGGAGTTAGCTACCTAGCACGTACAAGGCCTTGGGTTTAATCCTTAGCACTTACTGAAATGTCCAACAAAACACACACATTTTACTTCATGTTAATTATACCTTAATAAAATAAACTGGGTTAAAAAAAAAAACCCTACAATGTCATTTGCCATCCTAGAAGGCTAAAATATGCAAACCATTAGGTTATTTTAGTAAAGGAAAAACTTCTGAAAAAATTTGAATAAAAAAGTATTTTTTTATGTATATGGGTGTTTTGTCTGAATGTATGTCTATGTACCACGTGTTTTCCAGGTACTGGCTGGAGCAAGAAGAGGATGTCTGATCTCCTAGCATTAGAGTTATAGATAGTTAAGATGTGGTGTGGGAACTGATTCTGGTTCCCCTGGAAGAACAACCAGTGCTTCTAACCACTTAGCCACCACTCCACTCCCCTCCATTTTTGATAAAAAGCTTAATATTCTTATGTCTTAGCTATAAATTTTATGTAATCCTAATCAAACTTGGAGATTTGCTAGAAATGTGTAAGCCAATTCTAAACTTCACATAGAAATGCAGAGAAAAAAAGAAAAAAGAATAAGGACTTATGAGGACTTGCACAATTTGATGGTTTGGAAATCAAGGGACAGCATTTACTACTAAAAGTATATATGTACATCAATGTAATAGAATTTACAAATAGATATGCAGACATATAATTCTGACAGAGGTATCATGATTAAAAATACACATTTCAAGAAGAAAATTCAAGGAGAAAATCTTAGCAATCTTGAGATCTACTAAAGATCTTAAATAAAACACAAAGACTATGAATCATAAAAAGCAAGCATCAATACACTGAATGCTATCAATTAAAACCCTGTGTTGGGTATGGTGGTGCATACCTGTGACCCAGGAACTTGAGTGTGAAAGATTTATGCAATCTGAACAGAAACCCTAGCACTTGGGATATAGAGGCAGGGAGTTAGAGGTCACCCACAGCTACACAGTGAATTTGAGGCTAGCCAAGAATACATTGTCTCAAAAAAGAAAAGTAAGTAGCTAGCTTTGGTATTCAAAAGAATCCCTAAAACCACCACCACCACCAAACAAAACAAAACAGAAAAACCCCAAAACCCACCCCCCAAAAGGTCACACTCTAAGAAAAAATAAATTGTTAAATACAAAATTATCTGTTGGATATATTTCGAGGTTATAGAAAGAATTCAAATTTTATAGAAAGTACAAACCAATCAAAAGAAAATATTTAGATACTTCACACAACACACAAAACACACACACACACACACACACACACACACACACACGCAGGTTGAGTGTGTTGGTGCATGCCTTTAATCCCATTTCTCAGGAGGCAGACATAGGTGGATCTCTGTGAGTTCGAGGCCAGCCTTATTTACATAGTGAGTTCTAGGATAGTCAGGAATACAGAGACCCTGTGTGCCAAACAAACAAAAACTAAAAAGCAAGTAAAATAAGACATATATGGTGCCCACAAAAACTTGGTATGAGGATATTCGGCACAATGTCTCTAATAGCCCAAACTGGATGGAAAGAACTCAAATGACCACCAGTAGGTGATCAGATAAGACAAGGCATATTGATACTACAAATGGGATGTCTCTCAGTAATAAAAGTAATTTATGTATGTAATCATATGGACAAATGTGAAAATAACTATGCTGAATAAGAGAACCATGCAATTCCATTTTATTAAAACTATAAAAAATAAAAACAAATATATAGTGATAGAAAAATCTCTCTTTTTGTTTTCTCAAGACAAGGTTTCTCTGTATATCCCTGGGTATCCTAAAACTCTGTAGACCAGGCTGGCCTCAAACTCACAGATAGATATCTGTCTGCATTTGCCTCCCCAGTGCTATGATTAGAGGCATGTGCCACCACGACCTGGTTATATCTGTGGATTTTTTTTAACAACTTTATTTTAAAAAACAAAGATAAAGGTACAAATTTTAAGCATTTTTTTTGCATAAAAGTATACGAATATATTTTTGTCAGTGCTTGTTTTTTTTTTTAAAGGTTTGATAGTGTGCATTAAGACCTTACTAGTTACAATGAGCATAAAGTACATGTAAAACAAGATGTAACCTGGAATTAGTCAATGTTTTCTTGGTGTGTAAGGACTGAGCATAATGGTTTTTTCTTTTATTTATTTATTTATTTATTTATTTTCTTGAACTTCATATAGTCTGTGAGTTGTTTCTGGGGTGTTCGGAGCTTTCTGGGGTTAGTATCCAATTATCAGTGATGTGTTTTTAATTTAAAAAAATGTTTAAATTTTTAGAGGCACTGTGTGCCTGCATGTATGTTTAAGAACCATTAGATTCAAATTGGATTCCATGGAGCTCAGACCTGACTTGAACTCAGATTTTTCTGCTCAGCTTCACAAATGCTGTGAGGGTCACAGGTATGCTACCATACCAGGCCAGAAAGCACATCTGATGATTCTACTGATGATGTATATTGGTTACCACCCTCTCCCCCCACAAAAGCAACTTAAAGAGCAATTCTTTGTTTTTCACAGTGTGAAGGCAGGAGTAGGAGGTGGGCTATCACACTGTGCTGAATGTCAGGAAGCAGAGAGGAATACTAACACTCAGCTTACTTTCTTCTTTTTATTCAGTCTAAGACCCCAGTCCATGGTATGGTGTGACCCAACATTTCATCAAACCGTGCTATTTAAATATAAACCATTCACTGTATGCCAATTATACCTGAATAAAATAGTAACTGAGCTATGATAGGCAGGGATACAAAGAATTCTCCACTCTTTTTTTTGATCCTAGATTTTTTAAAAAGTATTTCCCATCCATCATCCATCCATCCATCCATCCATCCATCCATCCATCCATCCATCCATTCACTTTACATCCTGATATCAGCCCCCCCCCCCCAGTCTCTCATCAGATGGCCCTTCTCCTATCACCCCTCTCCTTCAGCTCTGAGAAGTGGGAGGTCTCCCTTCGGTACCAACACATTCTGGCACCTCAAGTCATTGCTGAATTAGACACACTCTCCCACTAAGGCCAGACAAGGAAGCCAGTTAAGAAATACATAGTCAGCTTGTTCTTTGACAACAGTTTAAAGATGTATCTTTTGGAAAATAAGGATTTCAGGCAGACCTTCCAATTCCGTATTTACTTTTAAATCAGAAGAAAGTTATTTCCTATCCCCAGAGCATGTAAGAAAAAATGTCAGTTAAAAATGTTCATACCTTCATTCGAGCTGCAGTGCTTTCCATCCCACGGCTCCGAGTCTCTTTCCGTTTTTCTGCAACCTCCTTTTGCTTTTGGAGAGCATCCTTAAGACGTTTGTTTGCAGCTGCTGCCTAAATACAAATGGTGAGTGGCTATGCTGAAGAACATTTTAATTTGAAAAAAAAAAATGTGTAGTTTTCAATTCCTAAAGGAATTGGGTTTTTATGTTGCCATGGACATGATAATGGATGGATAGCTACTGCTTCAGAATGCACAGGAGGATAGGAAATCCCTCAGGCTAAACTGTATGGCAATGTACTGCTAGTAGTCTGTTTTGTTTGTGTTAGAAAAAACTCTATTAGAAAGAAAAATTCACATTTGAATGGTACAGTTTTCAACCCAGGTTTTATTTGTTCACAAGCCATACTAGATAAAGAAAGAGATCAAGATTTTGGACTTACTCAGCTTGCATGGTGGTACATGCTCACAGTCCCAGCACTTAGGAGGTAGAGTCAGAAGGACTAGGTGTTCAAGGCCAGCCTTAGCTACATATTTCAAGGACAGCTTGAACTACATAAGTTCTGACCTCAGAAAAAAAACAGAAACCAAGAACAAACCCACTAACAAAACCAATCAAGGAAAATAATTCATGAATTTTGCAGGCCAAGATTAACATCCTGTTTCCTAAGATACGTGAGCATGTTTAAGATGATAAAGCTTGTGGCCCAGAAGATTGGCTTTTTTTTACATACCTCCTCAGTTTTACGTCTGAGCACATTAGACTGTTTCTGGAAGTTTCTTTCAAGTTTGAGCAGTTCATATTGCCTTTTACGATCCTGATAACAAACAAACAAACATATCTTAACTGATGTTCAGGTAACTAAAATAAATCCTTAAACCAAGAAGACTTCCCAGATGTCCTTTATATTTAAGGCTTAGTACAATTCTATGAGTTGCTTTTATATTCTTTTATCAGAATTAGGAACTGGAAGTTCTAGAAACTAGGTTTGCATATACATACAGATCCTTGTCTTCCCCAGCTTATTGTTCTGTGGCCAAATTGTTTGTTTCTCAGACTTATGTCAATTTTAAATATTACTGTAGAATGTGAGATCTGAAAGATCATTCAATGAACAGCCTTGTCTACATAGGTTGCTACTGACAGAGCTAGGACTCAGGTCTACTGATTAATAAATAGATCAGTATTCTTTTATTCTCCACTGTATGAGGTGATTGGTCATATAACCCAGTGGTTGGGGAAAAAGGAGAAAGATACTACACAGGCAGATACCTATAAAATTAGGACAACTCCAGTAAAAGAAGCTTCTCATTTCTTAACAAATATAGCATACCCTGAATATAGCCTCTCTGCTCAGAAAAGAAAAATCAAGACCATGAAACACTAGGGGTATCACTCGCTTCAAACAACCACACACTGTGATCTCTAGCCCCCTTCCCTATCTTCCTAATCCATTAAGCTCTCCAGTTCTACTTGTTGCTTACCCAATGTGGGTGATGTGAGTGATCAGCCATTTTAGCCATATCTTTGCCAGCATACATACAAGAACTCTTATGAAATGGCCAACATAGTTGAACTATATATAAAATAGTTTCAAATTTTTTATTTTTAAGAGTTTGTGTGTGTGTTGCTGTGTACATACTTCTTGTACTTAAAAAATTATTCTGGCTTGTTTGCCTATTTGTTTTCTAACACAAACACACACACAGAGAGAGAGAAAGAGAGAGAGAGAGAGAGAAGGCATGGAGTTTGTGATTATTGCATGAAAATTTTTATCAATTAAATAAAAGAGTCGAACATGCTGATTCTTGGTGCACTCGTTTTCATTCACCTTTTGAAATTATTTGATCCTGAAAATTACAACATATAACTGCTTAAAATTGGAGAGAAGTTTTGAAATGATACTGCATCCACGACAAATTAAAAGACTGATTATTTTTTTAAAAAAAGAGCTATTCATTTTACCAGTCAAGATTGCAGCTTAGGAGCAGAATGCTGGTCCAACAAGCATGAAGTCTTAGGTTTAATTCTGAGTAGCAGGGAAAAGAAGACAGCTATTCATTTTATACAACTAATGTGATATGTTTTTCTTACATTTTACTTGAAATTACTTCCCACTGCTGTCCTGAAAACTTTTCCCTATTTAACCCAGTGTCTTTTTTATTTATTGTTCTTACTTTTAACAACTTTCAGTATCATTAGCACTCCCAATATACCTTACTTCATCCCTTCTCAGTCCTAAAATTTTCATTCTGTGAGATAAAGGTTCTCTTTATTTGTATTTATTTTTAACAAAAATGAAGATTCTTATCAATACAGCATATCCACTATTGTAAATTAATTTAGTACTTTACAGATAAGCCTTCCTCTTTTCTTTAGTGCTTTTATTGAGATAATTAATGCATGATACCACTTAATGACCTAATGTATGATTCATGGCTTTTGGCATATTCAAAGAGTTGATGTAAAAACCATCATCACAATCCAAGTGTTGCCACAGTTTCATTACCATAGAAAGAAATCTCTTGTCCTTTATGTAATGGCACACAACCCTGTCACTGTACTTACTATTTTCTGCCTATAAATATGCCAATTCTGGGTATGCCCTATAATATATTATATCATTATTTGTTAATGGCTTCTTCACTTAGCACAATGTTTTCAAGGTTCGTTCATGTGGCAGCATGTGCCAGTACTAAATTTCTTTTCATGATCATAATATTGCACTGTATGCATATTTTTATTTATCAGTTTACTTATTGATATACTAAAGCTTGCCTCCACAGTTTTGGTTAATAGCACTTATGCTCTATGAACATACACATACAAGTTTCACACAGGCATGTCTTTGAACCTTCTCAGTAGAAAGAACTAAGAGTGGAATCAATGGATCATAAATACCTGTAGATTATCTATCCTAACAGCCGACTGTTTGTCACAGCGGGTATACCACTTTGCCCATCCTACCAGCAAATGTGTGGCATTTCTAATTCTGAATCCTTGCCAAGCCTTATCTTTTCACAATAATTATCTTCATGGGTGTAAAATAGTATGTCACTGTGGTTTCCATTTGCATTTTCATGGTGGCAAATGACGCCGATTGCCTTTTGTGAACTCTACTGTTTGTTTAATCTTACAACTAGGCTATGTTTATTGAGTGGTAAGTATTTTTTAAATAAATTGTGCTTACAAGATCCTTGTTATTTTAATGACATGAATATTTTCTACTATTTTGTGTACTGACTATGTTCAAACTGGTATTGTTTACAGTGCAAAAGCTTTTGCTTGTTTAATATTATTTTTCTTTGACTGTCCTTTAGGTATCCCATTAAAAATAATAAACCTTTTACCTAATCAAAACTCACAAAACTATCATTTATGCTCTCTTCTAAGAGATTTGTAGTTTTAGCTCAAATATTTAAATTTATTATTTATTTTGTATATGTGTGTGCGTGCAGTTCTTTCCTAATATGTGGTTCCCAGTGAAGGAACTCAGGCTTGGTGAGAGATACTTGAACTATCTCACTGGGTCACAAAGAGATTTTTATACAGTTTAGTTTAATTTTATATATGGTGTGAGGCATGTCCCAACTTTATTACATGATTATCTTGTCAACTTGGCATTGTAGGATGGAAAGACTATTCTTGTATATATTGCTTATATGAAAATAAATGTGTGTGAAGATGTGTGGCATACATATGTGTGCACATGCTGGTAAAGGTGAGCCTCAAGTGTTATTTCTTAGGAGCAGTCCATCTTGCTTTTGAGACACAGTCTCACTGGGACCTATGGTTTATAGAACAGCCCAGGCTGGTTGGGTATTGAGTACCTCCCCTTTTAGAAGGCTACTATTTCTTCATTGTCTTGGCACCAATGCTGAAAATCAATTGGGTCACCAGGTCTGGTGTCACATGTCTGTAATCCCACAACTACCCAGGGGTTGGGAGAAGGCAAGTTACAGGCCAGTCTGCACAACTCAGTGAGACTGGGGTTGGAAAAATGAATATATTAAAAAGAAAACATGGGATAGGAAGGGGGAGTGTGGGAGGAATTAGGTAAAGAAATCTGGTAGGCATAAATAAGATCTAAACACACTGCAGTCGTGTATGAAATTTCCAAAGAATAAATCTTAAAAATAAGAAACTAAGTTCTGGCAGTAGCGGTCATATTTGTTTCAGCCTTTACTTTTTGATTGCTCTCACATTTCCATTTGAATTTTAGGATTTCAGTTGGTGGATTTCTGTGAAAAGGTCAGATGGGTTTTATTTACTTCTAGCACTTCTGACTGACCTTGGGGCCTCATACATGCTAGGCAAGCATTTTTAATCACTGAAATTTTGACTACAATTGTGTTGAATCTGCAAAGAGATTTGAGGGATAGTCTATATTTAGAATATCAGATCTTTCTGCTCATTAATATGAACTAGCTTTTCTTTTATTTGGTTTTTAAATTCAATGTTTTGTAGTCTTCAGAGTGAAAATTAGAAAGTTATTTTGCTAATTATTCCTAAGTATTTGTATTGATACTGTTTGAAACTGGATGGTTTCCCTATTTTTATATATACACAAATAAAATATTTCTGTGTTGACTGTGCTTATTTATTTATTTATTTATTTATTTATTTATTTAATGTGTTGTGTGAATTTAGGTATACCTTGTTCCTGATGGAAGGGATGTTTTTTTTTGTTTTTATCATTAAGTATAACCTAAGATTGGCAGTAGGGTTTTCATATACAACTTTGTCAGATTCAGGAAATCATCTTCAAAGATTGTTTTTATCATCAAACAATGTTGGATTTTGTCAGTTCCTTTTTTGTCTGGTATGTGTGAAGATTTTGTATATGTGAGTGTTGGGGATTAAAGTTGGTGTGTGTGTTTGTGCACATGTGCGCACATGCTAAGGATGGAAGCCAGGGTCTCAAGTACTCTGAGTTTTATGGTAACTCTGTTTGGACCAGCAGAATGTCTCAGAGGGTGGTGGTACCTGCTGCCAAGCTCAAATACCTGGGTTTGATTCCTTGGACTCACATGTAGAGAAAATATACTACTGCAACTTGTCCTCTGATCTTCACGTATACGAGATAAATAAATATAAACAATAGTGGCTGGATATGGGGTGATTATTGCACTGTGATTTCTATGCGTATACATGTTCCAATAAACAACTCAGTTGTCTGATTAGTTTTATATATACCACACTTTCTTCTCTCTCTCTTTTTTTTTTTTTTTTTTGCCTAAGTACCATATAAAATAGTTTTGCTTGGTTTTGAACTGCTCATTGTTAAGGCTAAACTAAAAAAACAAAGAAACACAAAAACAACCCCCACAAAAGCCCAAAACAACAACAAAAACCCACATATAGACACTTAGAAAATCCTTCTGAAAAATGCTATGCTAAAAATCTTGATGTCTCAGCTAGATGGCTCAGTAGAAAAAGGTGCTTACTACCAACCCCGAGTTTAACCCCCTGAAATCCACATAATGGAGAAACCGACCTCTCAGACTGTGGGTGTCCTCATCCCTCTGCCCAATAAAATAAATATTTTTAAAAAAGATTTTGCTAAAGCGAGTTTTATATTTTTGATTCTTTGAGCTCTATATCCCCATGAGTGATCATCAGGAGTATGTATCCCCCGAAGACACCAGTTTCTTCAGAACTTCCCCTTGACAAATCTCTCATGTATTTAGGATTAGAAACATCCAAGTGGCTGAATTGTTTGTAAGATCTTTTTGCTGTTAGCACACCATCACTGAACAAAAGCAGAAAGTGTCCCTGCATAGAAATGGTCTCACAGCAACACTGAATGTGAAAAATGTGCTTCAACACATCTTCTGCCTTCTGCTTTATGTCTCATACTTTCTAGTCCTGGTTTTCCTTTACTGTTTTTTCTTCTCAAGTGACTATCTATCTTTCTTGTGTGTTGTTCTTTTTAGAATTATTTTATCTTATTTATTATTCTGTGGAGATATGCACCATGGCACATGTGTGGAGGCCATAGGACCATCTGTAGAGACAGTTCTATACTTCAATCTTTGTATGGCTCTGGGGAATCACTCAAGTTGTCAAGCTTTACTTGCAGAGCCATCACACTAGCCTATCTGTATCGTTCTTAAATGGCTTATTCCATATATTGAAGAAACCCATGCTTACACTGCACCTTCTTCCTAAATAGATAAGACATTATTAAAGGATAGAGCACATTTATTACTCAGAAAATTTCCATAGTACCTAGTCAAAAGTACCTTGTACATGGCAGACACTCAACCGAAAGCTGTTTAATTCGTGACTGTCACACATCTGGAGATATCAGATATCTGCAAAGAATATTTAGTATTTCTAGCTCAGAGAAGGCTCATTCCCTGGGCCTTTGAGGAGCTTTAATTAACGTACCCGTTCTTTTAACTGGATTGCTTCTTTGTCTTTTTGTTGCTTCCATTGCCTAAACTTCTGGGCATCATCTTTCATTTGATGCATTAACTGGACTCGCTGGTTTTTCATCATCTGTCATAACAAAACAAAACTAAGCCAAATCAAACAAAACCAGTGTATTAGTCATGTGCACTTTATTCTGGGCTGATGTACAGGTGTACAGGGTAACCATAAAGAGAGACAAGTCAGAGCTAAGTTGAGGTCAACCACAAATGCTCATTAGGTTTGCTATCTCTTGCTAAACTTAGAGTTTTCAAGTATAGACTATACAAAGACCCAAAAGTAAGAGAGCTAAATCTTGCCCCACATTTATTTTAGTTAATCTGAATCTCAAGGAATTCTTTTCTTTGTTTTTAAAGATTTGCTTTATTTTTTATTTTGCGTGTGTGAGCATGTGTATGTGCATGCATGTGTGTGTCTGTGTATCTATGATGTTAGTGAGGTGTTACATTCCCTGGAGCTAGAGTGATAGGTTGGGAGCCACTGGGTGTAGCTGCTGAGAACAAAATTTGGATTCCCTGAGCGAGCCATCTCTCCAGACCCTTAAAGTAAGGAAGAATTTTTTTGAGACAGTGTTTGACAATGCAACTCTCATTGGCCTTCAGTTCCCAACAGGGATGCCTTGTCTGGCCTAAGGGAGAGAGGGTGTGCTTAATCAGGCAGAGACTTGATATGACAGGGTAGGGAAATACAGGGGGATGGGGGAGGACACACAAATAAGAGGAAGGATGGAGGTAGAAATTCTGTGAGGAGGCACAAGGAGGATGGATGGACTCTGGGGGGGAGGAGTGGAGCAGGGTAGCAGTTGGGATGCAAATAAATAAATAAATAGATAAAAAATAAATAAATAAATAGTTACATAGATCCAATTGACCTTGAATTTACAAAAAAAAAAAAAAAAAATCCCACTGCCTCTGTATCCTGAGTTCCAAGTTGGAATTAAAGGTGGCTCCAAAAAATTATTTTCTGGGTTGGAGAGATGGCTCAATGGTTAAGAGCACTAACTACTTTTCCTAAGGACCTGAGTTCAAGTCCCAGAAAACACATGGTGGCTCACAACCATCTGTAATGAGATTTGATGCTCTCTTCTGATGTGTCTGAAGACAGGTATAGTGAACAAAAAATAAATAATTTTTTTTTAAGATTTATTTATTTATTTATTTATTATATATAAGTACACTGTAGCTGTCTTTAGATATACCAGAAGAGGGTTCAGGTTTCATTACAGATGGTTGTGAGCCACCATGTGGTTGCTGGGTCTTGAACTCCTGACCTCTGGAAGAGCAAGTCAGTGCTCTTAACCGCTGAGCCATCTCTCCAGCCCCAAAATAAATAATTCTTTAAAAAAGGAATTATTTTCTAAGATCATGGACAAATTCAACTATCAGCTATTAACATAGGGTAGGACTTATTACCCGTATCTCCTGGTTCAGCTTGGAGACAGTATACTCAGTGGATTCCTTCAGCTTCAGAAGTTTGGACTGTTCATGTACTTTCTTTTTCAAATCAGCTATTTGACCCTCCAGCTCCTGAAGACGTTTGCGATGGCGCTCACTCAACCTAAACGCAAGTGTGATAGGAATGAAATATCTTATTCTAAAATATAAAATAGGACACTCCTGGGACACACCTTGATATAGTCATCTAAAATAATGATTATAACCCACCCAATCAAAACTATTTCACTGATGAGAGCTTCATATCAGAGTAAAGCAACATATTTTTGAGTCTATACAATAAGGAACTGCTTCAAATATACTTTTCCCCACCACTCAGAGCAAAAGGAAGACACTGTGCATGAGCTGTAAGGGAATAATTCTGATGACGTAAGTTGAAGACAGAAAAGTAAACATTTATCATCACTCTAAAGAACATAAAGTTGAGATTCAAGATCAAATAAAAATAATTTGGGCAAGTTAGGCTTTTTCTAAGGTAGAAGTCTAAAGGAGGAGAGGCTTCTGATTGGCTTAGTCATATTCAAAGGAAATATCCCAAATCAAGGGATAGTTACATTGATTTTTAATTATTAGCTTGGACATTAATATTCACAAGCAGGGGCATAGAAATTATCTCAGAGGTCTATACATTATTTTCCAAATGTCAGCTTTCATTTAACTTCATATAAATTCTTTCTTGATCACAGCCCCTGTCTGTAAACTCTAAATTCTACTTAGTCTTAACATAATTCTTAATCACTGCTAAAAGTTATTTGGGCAGTAGTTGTTTGCTTTACTACAGAATTGTTTTACTGTCATCCTGAGATGCTATTTTACTAGGGCTGGAGAGATGGCTCAGGAATTAAGAGTACATGCTGCTCTTGAAGCTGACCTGAATTCAATTTTCATCATCCACATTGGGTGGTTCACAACCACTTGTAACTCCACGGACAGGGGATCCTGTACCATTTTCTGGTCTCCATGGGCAACTGCACTCATGTGCACATACTACCCCCCCCCAATTAAACATAATTTTTAAAAAAAGTAAAGTCTCAATTATTTTTCTTGTATCTAGGTTTCCTTTCCCTACCTACTATGATAAAATTGTTTAGGGGCAGTAAATGGGTCTTCTATTTCTCTAGTCTTGACAACTCATCTTACATATGGCAGGTACTTAGTTAACGTTTAATGACTATATTCTTACTTGGCTTGGTTGACATCCTTTTTTGCTGTTTGAAGTTCAAGAACCAATTCTTCTTTTTCCTTCTGTAGACTGTGGACTTCCAATTCTAGATTTTTAATATTATCCTAGAAACAGTACAGGTCAGAAAAAAAGAAAAGTTTATATAGAACACAAAGATAATTGCTTCAGCATTCTGTCTCTAGTAACCATTAACAACAACACATGGTCTCATATAGTTCTGGCTGGCCTGGAACTTGCAAACTGGCATCAAACTCAGAGATAAGCCTGCTTTTGTCTCTTGAATGTTTGTATTAAAGTTGTGTACAACCTCGAATTATTTTTATTAATTTATTTTTCCTTCTTTCCCCTCCCACTCTCCCCCTTGCTTCTTTTAAACAAACAGGGCCTTAGTATAGAGGCTAGGCTGGACTCTTTCCTATACTCATGCCTTCACAAGGACTAAGGTTATAGAGATTCCACATCTGGCTTTATGAATTAAATTTTACTACATCAATTGCATACTACAATATTTTTCCTTTTGACTTGAGAATAAAATTGTGTGGTATATATATATGTATATGGACTTGAAGTTCAAAGGCCTGGATCTGAATATTAACTATAACACAAAGCATATCAGAAACAACCCCTTTTATCCCTAGTTTCTATGATGAAAAGAGTTAATATAGTAGTTCTGAGACTACTATCAATAAAAAGGGTTCCTTGCAAGACTGACTCTTTGATTGTGCCTGGTAACTTTGATTTTTGGTAGGGCCATCCTTGTCTGTAACAGTGGCTCACTTACGATTAAACTATGTAAATACTGCAATTTTTCCCAGAACACCTGTCTTCTATCAGGGGTTATAAATATTATGGTATGCACTAGACAAAGAAAGCCTATATGATGGACCCCCGAATGCTTAGGGTCAGGGGGTTCTGTCCTGGTAAAGAATATTTCACATATAATTAAATAAATGAAAGAATAAAAAGTCTGTGGAATCCACTGGGAAAGGATTTTTGGAAGCTTGTGTTTGGATACTGGCTTTTTTCTCTTTCCTGGTTTTATTTTGTACCCTTTCCATAATAAATCTTTACTGTGACTATGAGTACTTACTGAGTCTTTTGAGTCTTTCTAGTGGGTTATTAGATTTAGAAATCATCTTGGATTCTCTCAAGTTTTTCTACCCGTATTAATAATGTGAACCAGGTATACTGGTGCATGCTTTGAGTCCTAGCTACTCAGAAAGCTGAGGCAAAAGTATCACTTGAGCCCAGAAGCTGGAGGCAAGACTGAATAAAATAGCAAGAGCCATCTCAAAAACAAGTTTAAAAAAACAATGTTTTCTACACTAATATTACTTTATAGGATTGCTAAAAAGATAAAACGGGATTAAATGGTAAGGACATTTATAACCTATAAAGAGCTATATGAACTTGGGTTTTTTTTTTTTGTTTTTTTTTTTTTTGTTTTTGTTTTGTTTTTGTTTTGAGGCAAGATCTCTTCTGGTCTAGAATTCCCTATGTAGCTGAGTCTGACCTTGAACTTTTAATCTTCTGGCCTCTGCCTCAAAGTGCTAGGATTACAAGCTACCAAACCCAGTTGGTTTATCTGGTGCTAGGGATCAACCCTGGGGTTTTATTCATGCTAAGTAAACATGCTACCAATGGGGCTATATCTTCAGCCTTCAGTATTCTTATATTGGAACTTTCAAACATCAATTCAATAGCAACTGCAGTTCTACATGCATTTATGTAGTAACTTTTAGAAACTGAAATTTAGATGTTTTCTAGGCTGTAAAAATCCCTTTGGTCAGATTTTATCTTGTCCTCACAACCAGAACCAAAGAAAATTGACTAAGTCAGTGGTTGAGAACCAAAATTACATGAAGGCTCAGGATTAATACAGGACCGGCAGAAAGCAGCAAAAACAGGTTGGAGGCTATATTAAGATTTCTAAATTTGCTAGAGCTCTTTTCTAAGCATTAGGCCTAGCCACTCCAGTATAAGCAATGGAAGTCATTATCATTGCTTCATAGTTACCCTGCATATTTAAACTGGTTGGTAATAAAAGAAAATAAAAAAGTACATGCAAATGCATTTATATTTAATTATGATCTCCTATAAAAAATAATTCAGGTAACCCATATAAAAAGTAAGACACATTGACTACTTCAGCCCTGCCAACATCTACCCTCCTCTTTTCAGAAGGAAATCATAGCTTTTTATCTTCCAGACATTTCCCTATTTACATATGTATATTTTACATATTTAACATTTTATATATATGAGTGCGTGTGTGTGTGTATAATACATGGTAGGAAAATACTTCGTAGTTATGAGATGGCTCACTAGATAACAGTACTTGCTATAAAAGCCATGTGAAGATAGAAAGAAAAACCCAGCTCCACAACGTGGCCTTCTGACCTCTGCAAACATGTAGCAATTCACACATGCATATTTCTTAAAAAGAGAAGTGGTGATTTCCATGTGATTCAAAGGTATTACTTTTTATTAAGAGTTAATTTTCTTGGTTTTTAGGGGGAAAAGACTAGATATTATTACTGAATTAAGAGCTACACCACATTATTTATATATGCTTCCTTATAGAGTAGGAAATACTCTGGTGGAACGAGCTTCCCATTTCTGGGTAGTATAAGAAGAAGGACTAGACAAGGTAGACAACGCAGTGGGAGAGGATGGACTTAGCCTCAGAGACTTGAAGTGCCAGGGTGGGAGGATAGTCAGAGGGTCCCACACACTCAGAGGAGAAGGGGAGGGGGACTAGGAGGGGGTAAGGAGTGGGATGTAAAGGGAGTAAGTAAAGCAAACAAACAAAGAAATTTAAAAAGCCAAACTAATAAAAACAAAAAAGAGAGAAACTTAGTAATCTTTTATTGATCCTGGAAAAGTCAGAACCACATTTGACCTGAGAAAGGCTGCATTGTATGCCTTAAATCACAGATAGACAACTGACCTACATATTTAACCTTTCTCCTGTAATCCTGCCTAGAATGATGCAAAAAATTGTGTAAATGAGCAAGCATGAAGAGTAGGCAGTCAATATTGAAGACATATCAACAGACTCTGGGAAGAGAAAACAGTAACTGCCTTCTGGAATGGAAAAATGTTAAAATATGATTTCTACAGGATGAATGCCAATGAGCAACACACTAGTTTGTATCATGGAAAGACAGAGAAGTGTAAAAACTTCCTTTCTGCAGTGATGAAACTTTCAGGCTGCATGGCCAGCCCGGATCTAGCTACTGAAGACATGAGGAGTCATGTTGCTGACCTGTGTGAAATAAATGAGCACAGAGACCACAACATTCCCAGCACTGTGCCCACATAGCTCCAGGCTGAGAAGAAAAGAGTTCTGTAGGGTAACTAAGGAACCCAGGAGAAGTGTATGCATGGAAAACTTCCTATTGGCTTGTCTCTCTCTTACATTTGTACTGATGGCCAAAGATCACCAGAAATTTGAAGAAAGGTTCTTAAGTAAAAGAGAATAAAACATACAAAAGAAAGGAAATGTGGAAAAAAGAAGCAAAGAAGAAGAATAAAGTTTTGATAGGTTTTAATTCCTAATCTTAGATATGGACACTACATCCACAAAAAGATTTCTATAGCAAGAACAATTAGGAACATCAAAAGGATCTTGGGAGTTAGTAAGCAAATAAAAATAGTCACCAGAAGTGGAAGGAAATCTAGAGAGTGGACAAGGGTTTAGAGAACAGGAAGGAGGCAGCAAGAAAAGCAGAGTGAATTATCTGAGTAAGGGCAGCTGAAGAAAGAAAATAGAGTGAAGTGACAGTACCCAAGGAAACAATAAGCCTAGCATTGTGAGAGCATATGCTACCTGGGGCCAGAAAAAAAAAAAATACCGAGTTGCCAGAGGGAAAAACTCTAGATCACCAGATACTTCTTATCAGCAACACTGGAAACAGACAATGGGGAAACACTTATCTTTTCATTACCAAAATTGTCTCGCCAGTTTGCTTTCCCCCATTTAATATGGTACACATGACCAACTGCTGCACTAGAAAAAAGAAAACACTTTACTTGGTACTGGAATTGAATGGGCTGTAGCTGGTTGTCATTCTGAGTCATCTTCTTAGCCAGGGCCTCTTTCAATGCAAGTTCTTTACTCAATTCAATCAGCTCCTTGGACATTTGAGCTTGACGTAGAGCATGTTGGGTGCTGAAATCATCAGAAGACCTGCTGGTATCTGGACTGCTTTGCACCTGCTGAGAAAAGATAGATAATAGTTTTGTGATAGTTACTCTTGGTTGTCAATTTGATTACATCTGGAATTAACTAAAACTGAAAAATCACAAAGCACAGTCTATGAAGGATTTTTTTTTTCACTTAACTGTATCATTTGAAGTGAGAATACCCACCTCTGATATGGGTCACAACCTCTGCTGGAAGCCTAGATAAAGGACATGGAAGAAGGAAGCTTGCTCTCTGCCTGCTTGTTCTCAACCACACTACACAGTCCATTCCTCCACTGGCATTAGAGCCTACTTCTTCACGATTCTGGCATGTACTGAAGACCAGCCGAGACATCCAGCCTTGTAGACTGAACAATTACTGGATTTTTGAACCTTAACGTACATAGGCAGCTGTTATTGGATTAGCTGGACCACAGCCTATAAATCCTTCTAATAAAGCTGTGCACCCCATATACAAATTTAAGAGAAGCAAGAAGCTGGAGTTCCTTAGGTACTTTACTCTCTACATCTGTTTTCCATCAGCAATACCTGTGCTCTTTCACTATTGTGGCTTCTTATATGCTATTGGTTCAAACAGCTGAAATTAATTATGGAGCGTATTCCCTTGCTCTTAAAATACTCTGTAACATGTACAAGTTTTCTTGTTCTTTGTTATACTAATCTGACAAACAATCCTTACTTTCATTTCATCTCAAGGGGCCCCTAAAGAGGATAGTACACTGGAAATGTTACGTTGGAAATGGAAGAGTCACTTATTCTGACACGGCTGACTTTTATCACCTAGTTTTTCTCCTATCTTGCTTCATTCAGAATAAGGAACTACTAACGTGCATTTGTTTCAGGGTTAAAGGTTGCCTCAAGAAGCCACTGACTAAACTTTCTTTTCTTTTTTTTAACCTTACTGTGCAACCTTCAGTCAAGGTCAACAGCAGATGCACCTTAGCTATCCTTGTGATCTTAGAACACTCAAAACATTTTCCTCCTTTTTTTTTCAGCCCATGATCACTGCATCCGTAGTAAAATATATTCAGAAAACATTCTCCTGCAATGCTTTTTGACTTTGTCATAATTACCTAATTGGTTCCTTTCCTTGTTTTAACTTCTTGGGTAATTGATGCAGAACTAGCACCTCATAGAAAAGAAGTAAGTCAGACTGAAAAATACAACATGATGCCCCTGAGAGGCACTGCTCATTACCAGTTATAATCAGAAACAGGGCTCATCCTTGTATGAAGTATTATGAAACTGAGATCTTAAAGATTTCAGAATTTCTAGAGGATTCTATGACTAATGGTAATAACCACAGATCCTCTCCAGAGTTGAATGATTGATCAATTCTAGGAAGGTTTAGAAGCGGCAGTGAGAGCTCCAGGGTTCACACAAAAGGTGTCAATTACTTACAGTGTCAGCTTCCCCTGCACTATCAATGGTGGCACTCATGCAAGCAACAGCTTCGTCCTGTAGCAAAAAAAATACAAAAGTGAAATTACAAAATGTTTTTATACTGGTTATCTGATTCTAAAAGTTGATATTTTAGAAGTATACACAGAAGTCATTTAAGGTACTGGACTGGTTTTGTAGTCACAGATACCCTAACAGCTACGTGTTCCCATTTCCAAGCTCTCGGGGGTCTTTCTTTTTTCAAAAGGGTGATTATGTAGTCTCTGAGAAAACAAAGTAAGGTCTCCGTGGTAAGAAGTCAAAGATCACCAAGGCAGAGTGAAACATCTAACCATTCTAATAGGTCAAAACTGAATCCATTTTATAGATGGCCGCGCTTTCGTTTTATGCTTCGTTTTATCACTCCCTGTCCATGGAGGTAGAAGCCCAGGCACGCCTGCGTAGACAAACCATCAAAAACCAAACAGAAAAGAATGGCAATGCATCAGGAAAGTGGGTGGAATTAATTTGTAGCATTGAGTTTTATAGCCAGTCAAGATAGAAAGCTCTTATTCCATAAGGAAATCGATGATGTCCTAATCAGTATGCTGGGGACAAACGTGTATTCATCAAGTCACACAAATGTCCTATGAGCTCTGCTCCTCACATATGAAGGTGCTGTAGGTAGTTAGTAGGAGAGAAACAATAAGCACCTCAGCAGGTTAAGTCCCCTCCTAGAGAACGGCTAGTCCTTTTGGGCACTGGAACAAACACCTAGAAATGTAACCGAAAACTACTTATTAAGAGAAATTTGTTTCCAGATGATCCTCTGAGCAGGCTGTTCTCATCACTGAAGTTTACGTGTTACTTGGCACTGTAGCATATACATCCCTGCTTCTACACCATTGATTCTGAAACCTTAGAAACAAAGTTTTATTCTTGGGAAGTCATGTGGTAAAGCAGTTTAGAGGTGAAAGAATTGTTGGCTTCTTAGCAATGAAGGAATTTAGAGTTAAAACATGCAGAGTCTGTATCAGTTGTGTGAAAGAACACATAGTTGTTGCAGTCTTGGTTATCTTAAAGGTTAGGAGATGGTTCTTTAATAAGAGCTATTTGTAAAGCATTTCCCTTGGCCTGCTCAGAAATCTCTAGCCAGTGAGGATCAAAGAGAACTCAAAGGAAGCGCCAGTGTTTCCACATTCTCATCCTTATGTTCAGCTTTGGCAAGCCTCCAGGTGTAGGGCACACTAAGTCCTTTAAAATGGAGCACCAATCTAGGATTGCTTAATGATGGCCCTTTCTTCTCTCCCATGTTCAAATTTCAGTATATTTATTTATATAACTATCATAGATTATAAAGGATTATAACACTGTCTTATTTGACTCCATACCCCCATTTTGATATAGCCACTTGCAATGTAGCTCAGGCAGGCCTGGGACTCATGTAACCACTCTCAAACTCATTGTCCTCTTTCCCCATGTCCCAAGATCCAGGATTATAGCAGTCAACAAAACATCCAACCTAAAGTCTTTTCCTGGCACCTTAAAGAGGGTCAAGATCAAACTATATGACTTTTGGCCCAGTGAAATTTTACAATGCCAACATTTCAGCTCCTGGCTATGGTGACGTGTTTTGTATAATCATAGAATGATTCTGGTTTCACAACTCCAAGTGTATAAATATGTAGCGATGGAATTTATTTCAGTCTAACTATCCTTTTCTCTTCTTTGACCAATCTAAGACTGCAGCTTACAACCTCATTAAAGTAAAAGATACTATTTACTCAAGGTCATGGGATGAAAATCAGGGTAGTTTGTTTACACTAAACAGCAGAGCTTTCCTGATGAAGCATGTGCTTGGAAAGGGCTTGCTAAATACTTTTATGAACTCTGCTTTGAAGGAGGGTATCTATCAGACAAAAATAGTACTTGATTCTGCAGGAACTCAAATGACTGCCTGGATTTCCTCACAGGATACTGCAGCCAAAAAAGCTTATTTCGATTGTATTTTAAGGGTACAGCTTGGTACCTAAAGCCCCAGGAGGAAAGTCCAGGAACAATGGTTGCTTTCATAACTGAAATTGGGGTGTTCACCTGTCACTTAAAATAAAAATAGTTTTAATTCAGAATGAAGGGCACATGTACTTATATTTGAAACACTTTGCTTTTACTGTTGTAAGTGTTAATAAAAGCCAGGGAGATACATTGTGTATTTTAAAAAGTTAAGCAACTGGGAGGGTCTTCAGACAATAGAGAAGGAAAACTGATTCAAGAGTCTAGCAGGAGCCTTGGTTAAAAGGGTTTACTCTGCTTAATTATGATGATGGATGGAAGCCAATAACTTTATCAGCTTGTAATAATCTTCAGCACTCTCCAACTGTGTGTGCCAAGTGCATTTTAGTGGCAGACAGCAATTCTAGAGTTCCTCTGAGCTGGTCACCACTAACAGATCTGCCTACAGGCACACCGGGCACAAGTGATATTGCCAGACCTCAGTGAGGATGGTTTATTGTATTACAATCATTCCTTCAGCCTTCGTGATCTCAGAGCTCAGAAATGAGAAGAATAAAATCCTCTAAAGTCACCGTGGCCACGAACACTACACCCTTGAGGCCTTAATTTCAGTGGTTGTAAATTTTAGCTCTAGTAGGCTTCTTCTACACCTTATATCATCATAATTTTGGGGCAACTCACAAGGTTTTCTTATATATGATATTTCAGATCAATTTAAGCAGAATTAGAAGTGAGAGCAATTTTCTTTGTGCTGGTCATTCTCCAACAAGTATATAAAATCTTGCCATTTTCTAAAAGTTTCTAAAAGAACTTCAGTGGTTCCCTGCTTTTGGAAGCACATCTTTTGGCCTCAAGAATCATTTATTTGCAAATGTAACAAAAAGGCTAGATAGATGCTGAAAGGGTCCCAGTGTCCCTTTTCTTCAGTCCTGCTTTTTCCAAACGCTATCACCATTTATACAAGTGATCTTACACCATAACGTTTGAGTGAACTAATTTTAAATTTTTATTTACTTTTATTTTATGGGTTTGCCTGTACATGCATGCCTGGTGCCAGCAGAAGCCAGAAAAAGTCATCAAATTCTCTAGAACTGGGAACCAATCCTTTGCAAAACCAATGGGTACTTTTAAATGCTGGCCTACTTCTCTAGCTCCCGAATTAAAAAAAAAAAAAAAATCAGATAAAGTCTCACTATGTAGCCTTGGGTGACTTGGAGCTAGATATGTAGACTAGGCTCTGTCTTTGCCTCACAAATTTTGGGATTAACTCAGTACATTCTTTTTATTTTGAAATTACTCTAAAATTATACCATTTCTCTGTTCCATTTCCTTCCTCCCAACACTCCCATACAACCTCCCTTTCTCTCTTTTAAATTCATGGTCTCTTTTTTCACTGATGATATTACATGCATATATGTATATACATAGTTCCAGGGCTTCTGACACCCTCACAAGACACACATGCATGTAAGACACCAAAGAACATAAAAAATAAATTATAGAACATAAATAAAACTGGACCTCTATCCATAAACTACATCCATAATAAGAGTATTTGTTTTTTTGAAGGAATATTGCTAAATAGTCTAGACCACTCTTAAAGTTGTGATGTTCCTGAAGAGAGAGGAGGAGAGAGGGAGGGAGGGAGGGAGAGGAGAGGAGAGGAGAGGAGAGGAAAGAGAGAAGAGAATGATGAACCATGACTTAATATTATTAATTTCTGGGAATACAAGATTACAGATCTGCATCACCAGTTTGCTAGAAAACATAAATATTTATGTATAATTACATATATATATATATATATATATATATATATATATATATATCCTATAAATGTTTTAATATAATAAACTTAATGGTCAGAACATGTCCGATATTTAATGATCTCTTCTTCAAACAGTTCAGTTTAGCTATTTCAGCAAAAATTTACAAAATTAGAAATGCGTATTAGCTTCAAGAAATGAAGAGCAGAGCCTGGCCCAACCACCAGCCGGAAAGGCGGCTCGTACAGGCTAAGCAACTGTGACTGGGAACAGATCGTAGGAACTTCTGTTCCCACCCGGAGAGGACTTCAGGACGCAGAGCAGAGCCTGGCCCAACCACCAGCCGGAAAGGCGGCTCGTACAGGCTGAGCAACTGGTGAGTGGGAGACCTAGGCTGCGGGGGAGCAGAGGGATCTCTGCGGAGTGCACACGGAAAGGGCACCCCCTGCCCTGACCTGCCCTGTCCTCCCCGATCCAGTGACCGGGAACAGATCTTAGGAACTTCTGTTCCCACCCGGAGACGACTTCAGGACACAGAGCAGGGCCTGGCCCAACAGCCAGCCGGAAAGGTGGCTCGGAGAGGCTGAGCATCTGTGACCAGGAACAGATCTTAGGAACGTCTGTTCCCACCCGGGGGTGACTTCAGGACGCAGAGCAGAGCCTGTCCCAGCTGCCACCCGGAACCTGGGCTGCTGGGGAGTAGAGAGATCTCTGAGGAGTGCACACGGAAAGTGTACCAGGGACACAGACCAGATACAAGGGAAAGGCAAGAACATATCACTGACAACAAAATGGCAAGAGGAAAGAGAAAGAGTATATCCCAAGGAAACCAAGACAATCTAGCAACACCAGAACCCAGCTCTCCGATAGTAGCAAACATAGGAATTCCAAACACTCCAGAGAAAGAAGACACAGACCTGAAAACATGCCTCAAGACGCTGATAGAGTTACTTAAACAAGAAAGGGAAGAAAAGCAAAAAGATTCAGAAGCTTTTAAAGAAGAAACAAGAAAAACACTCAAAGAACTCAAAGAACGAGACGAAAACAGAACCAAAGAAATAAAGGAATGGAAGAGGGAAATTAAAACAGAAATTGACACAATAAAGAAAGCGCTAAAAGAGATAACCCTAGAGTCAGAACACCAAAAAAAGAAATCAGGAGTCACAGAAGCAAGCATTTCCAACAGATTACAAGAGATCGAGGAGAAAATCTCGGGGGCAGAAGACAACATTGCAAACATAGACAAAACAGCCAGAGAAGATGCAAAAAACAAAAAGCTCCTAACCCAAAATGTCCAGGAAATACAAGACACAATGAGAAGACCGAACCTAAGGATAATAGGAATAGAAGAGGGAGAAGAGTATCAACTAAGAGGCACAGTAAATATCTTCAACAAAATCATAGAAGAAAACTTCCCTACCCTCAAGAATGAGATGACCACGAGCATAAAAGAAGCCTTCAGAACTCCAAATAGGTTGGACCAGAAAAGAAATACCTCCCGACACATAATAGTAAAAACATCAAGTGCCCAAAGTAAAGAAAGAATACTAAAAGCAGTAAGGGAAAAAGGTCAGGTAACATATAAAGGCAGACCAATCAGACTCACACCCGATTTCTCAACAGAGACTATGAAAGCTAGAAGAGCCTGGACAGACATCATGCACTCCTTAAGAGAGCACAAGTGCCAGCCCAAGCTGCTATACCCAGCAAAACTATCAATCACCATCGATGGAGAGACAAAGATATTTCAAGACAAATCAAAATTCACACAATATCTGACCACAAACCCAGCACTACAACGAATTATAGGTGGAAAACCCAATACAAGGAGGGAAAATACAGCCTAGTAAAAACAAGAAAACTCCTAAACAAGAAAACTAAAGAAAAAAACACAGACACAACTCAACCCAAAAAAGCAAAAATGGCAGGAAACAGAAACAATTATTCCTTGATATCTATTAACATAAATGGTCTCAACTCCCCAATAAAGAGACATAGACTATCAGACTGGATACATAAACAAAATCCAGCCTTTTGCTGCATACAGGAAACTCATCTCAGAGACAGAGACAGAAACTATCTCAGAGTAAAAGGGTGGGAAAAAAAACTTCCAAGCAAACAGCTCCAAGAAGCAAGCTGGAGTGGCTATTCTAATATCAAATAAAGTAAATTTCCAACCAAAAGTTATCAAAAAAGATAAAGAAGGACACTTTTTACTAATTACCGGGGAAATCTGTCAGGAGGAACTCTCAACCCTTAACATATATGCTCCAAATAAAAAATCACCCACATTCATAAAAGAAACTCTACTAAAGCTCAAAAAATACATTTCACCCCACACAATAATAGTGGGAGACTTTAACACCCCACTCTCACCAATGGACAGATCAGGGAAACAGAAACTGAACAAGGACACTGCAAAACTAGCAGAGACTTTGAACCAACTAGAATTAATAGATATATACAGAACATACTATCCAAAAGTAAAAGAATACACCTTCTTCTCACCACCCCATGGCACCTTCTCGAAAATTGACCACATAATTGGACACAGAACGAGCCTTCATCGATATAAGAAGATTGAAATACTCCCATGCATCCTCTCAGATCACCATGGTCTACGGCTGGTCTTTAACAACAACAAAGACAACAAAATGCCCACCTACACATGGAAACTAAACAACACTCTGTTAAAGGATAGCAGGGTCAAAGAAGAAATAAAGAAAGAAATTAAGGATTTTCTAGAATTCAACGAAAACTAAAACACAACATACCCAAACCTATGGGATGCAATGAAAGCAGTATTGAGAGGAAAACTCATTGCCCTAAGTGCTTCCAAGAAGAAACTGGAGAGAGCTCACATCAGCAACCTGACAGCACAGCTAAAAGCACTAGAACAAAAGGAAGCAGATATACCCAAAAAGAGTAGATGGCAAGAAATAATCAAAATTAGGGCAGAAATAGACCAAATAGAAACAAAAAAAACCATTGAAAAAATCAACAAAACAAAGAGTTGGTTCTTTGAGAAAATCAACAAGATTGATAAACCCCTAGCCAGACTAACTAAAGGGCAAAGAGAGAGTATCCAAATTAACAAAATCAGAAAGGAAAGTGGTGACATAACAACTGAAACTAAGGAAATTCAAGAAATCATCAGATCATACTACAAAAACTTATACTCCACAAAATTGGAAAATCTGGAGGAAATGGATGAATTCCTAGACAGATACAAGGTCCCAAAGTTGAACCAGGACCAAGTAAACCATCTAAATAACCCTATAACACCTAAAGAAATAGAAGAAGTCATCAAAAGCCTCCCAACCAAAAAAAGCCCAGGTCCAGACGGGTTCAGTGCAGAATTTTATCAGACATTTATTGGGGATATAACACCAATATTCGCCAAGCTATTCCAAAAGATAGAATCAGATGGAATATTACCCAACTCATTTTTTGAGGCTACAATAACCCTCGTACCTAAGCCACACAAAGAACCTACAAGGAAAGAGAACTTCAGACCAATCTCACTTATGAACATTGATGCAAAAATACTCAACAAAATCCTTGCAAACCGAATCCAAGAACACATCAAAACCATCATTCATCATGACCAAGTAGTCTTCATCCCTGGGATGCAGGGATGGTTTAACATAAGGAAATCCATCAATGTAATCCACCATATAAACAAACTTAAAGACCAAAATTAAATGGTCATCTCACTAGATGCTGAGAAAGCATTCGACAAAATCCAACACCCCTTCATGTTAAAAGTCCTGGAAAGAACAGGAATCCAAGGCCCATATTTAAACATAATAAAAGCAATATACAGCAAACCAACAGCCAACATCAAACTTAATGGCGAGAAACTTGAAGCAATCCCACTAAAATCAGGGACTCGACAAGGCTGCCCACTCTCTCCCTACCTATTCAACATAGTACTGGAAGTCCTGGCTGGAGCAATTAGACAGCAAAAGGAGATCAAGGGGATACAAATCGGAAAGGAAGAGATAAAAACATCACTCTTTGCCGATGACAAGATAGTGTACTTGAGTGACCCCAAAAATTCCACCAGAAAACTCTTACAGCTGATAAACAAGTTCAGCAAAGTGGCCGGATACAAAATTAACTCAAACAAATCAGTAGCCTTCCTATACTCAAAGGACAAACATGTGGAGAAAGAAATTAGGGAAAAGGTACCCTTCACAGTAGTTACAAAAACTATGAAATACCTTGGTGTGACTCTAACTAAGGAAGTAAAGGACCTGTATGACAAGAACTTCAAACCTCTAAAGAAAGAAATTGAGGAGGATCTCAGAAAATGGAAAGATCTCCCATGCTCATGGATTGGAAAGATCAACATCTTAAAAATGACCATCCTACCAAAAGCAATCTACAGATTCAATGCAATCCCCATCAAAATTCCAACCCAGTTCTTCATGGAATTGGAAAGATCAATGTGCAATTTCATATGGAATAACAAAAGACCTAGAATAGCGAAATCCATCCTCAACAACAAAAAAACATCTGCGGGAATCACTATCCCTGACCTCAAGCTATATTACAAGGCAATTGTGCTGAAAACTGCATGGTACTGGTACAGAAATAGGCATGTGGATCAATGGAATAAAATAGAAGATCCAGAAATGAGCCCTCATGTATATGGTCACCTGATTTTTGACAAAGGAGCAGTAAACATTCAATGGAAAAAGGACAGCCTATTCAACAAATGGTGCTGGTCCAACTGGCACTCAACATGCAAAAGAATGAAAATAGACCCGTTCTTATCTCCTTGTACAAAGCTCAAGTGTAAGTGGATTAAAGATCTCCACATTAAACCAGATACACTGGAACTATTAGATGAGAAAGTAGGGTAAACCTTAGAACACATAGGCACAGGAGAAAATTTCCTGAACAAAACACCAATGGCTCAAGCTCTAAGGTCAAAGATTAACAAATGGGACTTAATGAGATTGCAAAGTTTCTGTAAGGCTAAAGACATCGTCAAGAAAACAAAACGGCAACCAACAGAATGGGAAAAGATCTTTACCAACACCACATCAGATAAAGGTGTACAAGGAACTCAAAAAGCTAGACACCAGAGAATCAAATAACCCTATTAAAAAATGGGGTACAGAGCTAAACAAATCATTTTCAGTTGAGGAACACCGAATGGCCGAAAAACATCTGAGGAAGTGCTCGACATCCTTAGCCATCAGGGAAATGCAAATCAAAACAACCCTAAGATTCCACCTCACACCAGTCAGATTGGCCAAGATCCAAAACTCAGATGACAGCAGATGCTGGCGAGGCTGCGGAGAAATAGGAACACTTCTTCACTGTTGGTGGGGTTGCAAGCTAATGCAACCACTCTGGAAATCTGTCTGGCGATACCTCAGAAAATTGGATATAGTACTACCTGAAGACCCAGCTATTCCACTTCTGGGCATATACCCCAGAGACACTTTAATACACAACAAAGATATATGCATTACAATGTTCATAGCGGCTCTATTTATAATAGCCAGAAGCTGGAAGGAACCCAGATGTCCTTCAGAAGACGAATGGATACAAAAATTGTGGTACATATACACAATGGAATACTACTCAGCCACCAGAAACAATGACTTAACCAAATTCTTAAGAAAATGGCTGCATCTAGAGAAGATCATCCTGAGTGAGATAACCCAGTCACAAAAGAACAGACATAATATGCAGTCACTGATAGTGGGATGCTAACCCCAGAGGCTTGCACTCCCCCAGAAACAACTCACAGACTGTATGAAGTCCAAGAAATAAAGAAAACAAAAACTATACATATATTCACAAAACAAGAAGACTTTGACTATTTCCATGTTGCGTTTTGTTTTGCATGTACTTTACGCTTATTGCAACTAGTAGGTTTTCAATGCATACTGTCAAGCCCTTGAAAAAAATCAAGTACTGACTAAAAAACATATTCACATGGTTTTATGTAAAATTTATTTTAATGTCTGAAAAAACAGTACTGACAAAAATGTATAATTTTAAGCAACAAATGTTTAAAATCTTTAAAAAAATAATAAGCTGTTAGTCTTTTGTGTAGATGAAAATATCTCAAGAAACACTTCTTGTTATGATTAATAATTTGAGTCTTATTTGTAACAGATAAGAGACCAATGTATTTTCCATGTATTTTCATGTTAAAAAAAAATAAATCTTGTTTTGAAGACAAAAAAAAAAAAAAAAAAAAAAAAAAAAAAAGAATGAGTCAATTTGCATTCTTCTGCACGCTGACTGCCAGTTAGTTGGACCAGCACTATTTGTTGAATAGGCTGTCTTTTTTCCACTGGATGTTTTTAGCTCCTTCCCCAGTGCTCCTAGAGACTTAACTACCAACCAATGAGCACACATGGAGAGACCCATGGTTCCAGTTGCATATGTAGCAGAGCATGGCACTGTCTGGCATCAATAGGAAGAGAAGCCCTTGGTCCAGTGAGGGCTCATTTTCCCAGTTTAGGGGAATGCCAGGGCAATGATGTGGAGTGGGTGGGTGGGAGTGGGAGCATCCTCATAGAAGCAAGGGAATAGGGTGGGGGAAGGGGTGAGAGAGGAAAGGAGATAACATTTAAAATGTAAATACATAAAATATCAATGAACTGTGGGCAAGCCTGTAGGGCATTTTTTGTCCTGATCAATGTGGAAGGGTCCAGCCCAGTGTAGGTGCTACAATCCCTTGGTGGGTGTCCTGAGTTCTGTAAGAAAGCAGGCAAGAATGCCATGTCGAGCAAGCCAGTAAGCAACACCCTTCATGGCCTCTGTATCAGCTCCTTTCTCCAGGTTCCTGTTGAATAGTTTATAAACTGACTTCCTTCAATGATGAACTACAGTGTAGAATTATAAAGCAAAGGAACTCCTTCCCAAATTGCTTTCATGTGTTATAGTGCTTTAGTTTATCCTTAACTAATATAGTTTCTGGCACTGCTTTATGTATATATCAGAATTGAGTACATAGATAGGCAGATTGCAAATAAATAAAAAAGTTCTTACTGATGGGGGAAGAAATAATAAATATCTCCTTTTCTGTGGTATGCTACCTAAGCTCCCATTTTCCTTATTTGGGGCCTGAGCTCTCTGTGTAACACACAGGTTCATGAGGTGTAGGTAGCAATCAGGATAGCCAGCCTATTTGGGGCAGTGGATTCAGAATCTAGCACTTGGGCTCTCTTGGTGAATTCAACCTAGAAACAGTTAAGTTTCAGAGGCATATACCATTTCATTGGTGTGGGAAGGGAGGAGTCTAGATCACTGCTCCCAGTAATGTGGATGAGAGAGATATTGATCCCAGTGAATGGCTGAAGACAGTATTCCCTGCTGGGCTTAAGATGTGCTATAAATCTCTTACTAGGAACATCTATCTATATAGCTCAGTGGAATTGGAAGAAATAGGAGGAGTTGAGGTCAATTTAGTCACATATTTATCTTTTCTGCACTTAAAAATCACTTAGGCATATTCAAGGTACAATCAAATTTAAGATGTAAAAATACAATAAATCCCATTGGAATAAAACCAGGAATTATCAGTAGAAAACTGTTTTTTTAAATATATATATAAAGCAGATCCAAAAAATGTAACTGAATAAATGTGTAGGCTATTACACATACCGAAACTTCTACCCACCAACAAGGTCCAGCGGCAATGACACCTCAATAACAGTGAGCAGAGTTAGAGAAACCACAGATCTTGGTTTCTAAACACCATTTTCCAATGCATTTTCCAATGAATTTTCCAATGCATTTCTTTGGAGAAATGATTAATTTCTGACTGGGTGCAGGGAGAATCATTTGTAATATCTTGTGAAAATCTTCACACACTTGTTAAAGAAAATAAGACTCAATCTGAAGAAGCTCTATATAGACAATTAAATAAACCAAATGATAATGTTGGATGTTACCCTAAGAATAAAAGAAATATTCATGTATCTATGCATATAACTAAGCAGTCAAATAAGTATATGGCAGAGATAGCTCTTTGATACAGGAACATTCTAATTAATACATTTCTGAGTCTGGAATCCATACTCTTTTCATTACACTGGGCTACTAAAAGGATAACTCCCCAAGTCCTAAGAAATCAACAAGGTCAGCAAGATCACTTCCCGAACATCAAGTGGCCTGAGAAAGCATAGGCTATCAGAGGAAAACAGCTACCAGACAGAATAGCCCATAAAAAATACATCTTTAAAATTCATCTATGACTTACTTTATATTCCCAGGCAAAGTGCCTCCATGGGCTTGTAGCAACAAGACCTGCAGCTGCTGGACCTGAGAGAAACAATGAAAACAATCAGCGAGTTGCCAATTAAAAGCTACTCATCACCAGGCATGTACATACATCTAAGGGGGATTAAAAATTCGAGGCCAACCCTAGCTTCACAGTGAGTTCCTGAGCTCTAAGCCAGACCAGAATACATAGTTAAAGACTGTCAACCCCAACCAGCAAAATGCTACTTATCTCTTTGTAATGAATTCACCACAATTAGCAATAGGGTAATTTTATTCATTGCCTCTGAAACCTTGAATACTATATATACTTTCTAATTTTTCTTCAATGTTTCTGATTGCTGTCTCTTGGTTCATCTTGTTTCACTCATCCCATAAATGGCCAAGTCTCCCGAAGATCTTCATCATCTATATACTATTTCCTTATATTCTCAACTTTCATCTACTCTTTCAATTACCATATACAAATTTGTGCCTTCTAAGTCTATCTTAACTGTTATCTTTTTTCAACTCAAACCTTACAATTGGCCTAATTTTTCATTTCATTGCCTACTATCCTCATATCTGGTATCTTTCCAGGTCAGTGAATATCTATTTCTATATGTCCAAACCCTTATTTGTTCATTACCTTTTCCTATCACCACTTCTATCATCCTAAGTTCAAGTCCCCAGTACCTCCCACTTGAATTATGGGGCCTTCTGCAATGGGATCCACACATTCATGTACAGCTTTAATCTGCTCCATACAGTAGCCAAGCTATCTTTTAGCAATGTCAACTTTTAGTGTTACCTTAAAATAATTTTCTACACAGTTCACAAATCCTTAATCTGATATCAGCTTTCCTTTAACTCCACACTGTAATACTCTTTCCTTGCTTTCTACACAGTGGCCACACTGGCACTGAAAGACCTCCGAAGGGAGACCCTCACTCAAATCTCAGGAGAGGCGCGCACCCAGTGAGGCACCGAGACCAGACTTGCTGCAATCGCACGAGGAAGTTTATTGAAAGTGAAACAGAGTGAGATCTCAGGCCAGCATGCTGGGGTCGAGACTCATACACCACGCAGGGGTAGAGGAGTTCGACCCCGGCCTGAACTTGTAATGGGCTTATAAAGGCAAAAATCACAAAGGAGGGGGAGGACAGGGGGAATGAGGAAATTCAAAGCGGGCATTCAAAGGGGAAGAATCATACATTTTTTTATCAGTACAGTCGGGGCACACCTAGGGCGTTGAAACATTCCACAGAGGTCATCTGGACCTTCTGTGGTATTTTGGGAACTCAAATCTCAAGAAAGTGGGATTTCCTAGGTGGGATTTCCTGGGAGCAATTTCCTGCAGAGAAAATCCCTAGGGCAAGGAATCAGTGTCCTTTGACAACCTTTTACTCTTCATTCCCCCATTTTTCTTTTTGTAAAAAGTTCTAATCTTAGAGCGATCCCTCAGCTTCTTGTAATATCTGGTATTGTTGTCTTAGGACCATTAACTGTACTGCACTCACCCTTTTTTTTATAAAAGTCACCAATCTATTGAGGATGCATGGCCCAAAGGTTAGGATTAGCATTAAAATGAGTAAAGGCCCGACCAAAGACCAAAGCTGAGACTAATGTAGAGAACCAGGGTGACCGGTTAAACCAATTTTCATACCATCCTTGGTATGTTTCTCTTTCTTTTTTTCTGTTTTCTAGTCTTTCTCTAAGCTTTGCCATAGAATCTTTTATGACACCAGAATGATCTATGTAAAAGCAACATTCTTCTGTTAGGGCAGCACAGAGCCCTCCTTCCTTTAGAAAAAGCAGATCTAATCCCCTCCTGTTCTGTAGCACTACCTCTGATAATGAAGTCAATGACTCTTCTAGTTTGGTTATGGACTGTTCTAATGCTCCCAGGTCTGTGTCCATAGCTGCTCTGAGTTCATTATAGTAGTAAGGTTGTTGGATGAGGGCAGCTGCCCCTGTTCCAATTCCTGCTGCCACTCCAAGTCCTAACAAGACAGCTAAGGTCAAAGTTATAGGTTCTCTCTTGTATCGAGTATGGTGGTCAAATTCATCTATAAACGAGGTATCATCATGATAAATGACCCTGGGCACCAGTTGGACTAAAACACAAAAGTCTTTAGTACTGTTAAATAGTGAAGTATGCAGGCAGGGGGTCAGGCCGGTGCCACAAGCCCACCAAGTATCGGGAGGAGGTATTAGGTATTTATCTGGGCCTGCTGTCAGGTTGGAGATAGTTACATTACAGAGGGGCTGGTGTCTGGTAGGTACTCTTCCTATGCATAGCCCAGTTCCTGATACTGCAGACAGGGTCAGCTTTCCTTTGCTTCCCCAGGGACAGAGTGAGTGGTCAGGAGTCACATTTATAGCTTCGTAGCTGAGCTATTTCTTCGTAGTAAGGGGGATTGGAAGCAAAACACAGACAGCAGGACTGAGTAGCAGCAGGGTTAGTGAGGTTTAAAACAACAAATGCACTATCAAGCAGATTGAACAGGCAGTCCTCAGTTCTCATAGGGAGATAGGAGGGTGTGGTCAAAAGTGGATACAAGTCCTCCTTTGGTGACAGAGTGAGACGAGGAGGTCTCTCAGGCCTGGGTACAGGGTTATCAAGCAGCGAATTGGGGCCTACGGGTTTTGTGGGCGGACTCTCTATCTTTATCTTAATAACAAAAACTAATCCAGGGTCCCCTCTGCCAGTATAGACTCTCCATCCCCAACAGTTTTCTCTTACCCACTGATGATCTTGTTTTCCCTGTGGGATGAAGCTGATATTTAGAGGGTTACAATAACTGTCTTTGCACGGTCCCTGAGGGCTACCCGAGCTTTCAGAGGCACACCCAGTCCTATAAGCCGGGTATTTGGATGGATCTCTTTCCCCTTTCTCTGGCTCCCCTGGCCTACGACCCTTTTTAACTATAATTAGATCCCAAGTGGAGGAAGGGTTCCAGTAGGCTTCTCCCGTGGTCTCACATCTCCATTTACTACAAAAATAGTCTGAGGCCCCTCCACACCGTCTCTTCATTTCTCTAGTGTGTCCCTGTCCGGGGCAGACATAGAAGTTTGCTGCCTGAAGGTTGGCTCGGAAGAACTGTCCTGAACACCCCAATGTGCTCCCTATGCCATGAGGGACACACTGTTCTTCTGGGGGTGGCTTTTCTAAATTGGTATAACTGGAAAGATCCCAGGCCATAGAGCTGGCTGCTAACTTACAGACATCGGGTGCAAGATCAGGCCACCAAGTCCAAGGGGGGTGCACTGCGGTTGTTGACCACATGACGTCGCCCTCTTCATTTAGCACTTCCCAGGTTAATTTTTGAGGGGCTTGGGGGTTATTACCCAAGGTTGGGGCTACGACGAAGGCACAGCTTAAGAGGATTGTCACCAGTTGCCACTGTCCAATTGTCTTCATGGTTATCTCTGCCTTGAGTGGGTGTCTTCTTTACATGGGAGGCATGGACCCAAGCAGCAATTCCGTCGACCTTAACTGCCGAGGGGGTAGTCAACAGCACCAGGTAGGGTCCCTTCCACCGGGGCTCAAGCATGCCAGCGCGATGTCGTCTGACCAGGACTGAGTCTCCAACCTGGAACCCGTGGGGCACCGCAGTGGTTCCTGGAGCGTAGGCTTCTTTGATTCGACTCCAGATCTGTGTTTTAATAACTTTTAAGGCCTTTAAGTGGGCAAATAGAACAGAGGAGGAGGAGGAGATAGTGCTAGGATCCAATATTCCGCACGACTCCGTTAAGGGGGGCGGTCCCCCATGTAGGATTTCATAAGGGGTAAGGCCGAAACGCCCTGGCGAGTTTCGGACTCTAAGAATCGCAAAGGGGAGGAGGGTCACCCAGTCTTTGCCGCCGGTCTCAATAGCTAATTTAGTAAGGGTCTCTTTTAGAGTTCTATTCATTTTTTCTACCTGTCCTGAGCTCTGGGGTCTGTAAGCACAATGTAATTTCCAATTAATCCACAGCTGGGCGGCCAACTCCTGACTTACCTGGGCAACAGAAGCTAGGCCGTTGTCCGACCCGATTACTTTGGGAATCCCGAACCTGGGCAGAATTTCTTCTAGTATCTTCTTGGTCACCACCTGAGCAGTTTCAGATCTTGTGGGAAAGGCTTCCACCCATCCTGAAAAAGTGTCTATAAAAACTAGAAGATATTTATTACCATACTTTCACAGCTTAATTTCGGTAAAGTCTATTTCCCAATAAACTCTCGGTCGATCTCCCCTCATTCTCTTTCCAGGTTCCTTGAACGGTCGGGTGGCATTGGTCAAAGAACAGGCTTGACATGTCTCCACTACCTGTTTTGTTATGGTATGTAGGTCTTGAACATAGTATTTGGAACTTTTAATTAGGCGTTTAAGTTTTTCAGTTCCGAGGTGAGTTAGTTGATGTAATCTTTTTACATAGTCTTGCCCTTCTTTAGCCGGTAAGACAATTTGCCCATCTTCAGTCAGGGCACAGTCTTTGTGTGGGAGCTCAGGGGGCTCTGGTGGATAACCTCTGGTTTCTTCTATTAGCACCGCGGTTCCATGGGCGGCTTGTTTGGCTGTCTGATCTGCCATCTGGTTTCCCCGTGTAACTGGATCAGTCCCCTGTTGATGTCCTAAGCAATGGACAATGGCCAATTTCTTGGGTAGGTGTATGGCTTCTAGAGGAGCCAGGATTTCTTCTTTGTTTTTAATGTCTCTCCCTGCCGATGTGAGCAGGCCCCTCTGCCTATAGATGGCCCCATGAATGTGGGCAGTGGCAAAGGCATAGCGGCTGTCAGTATAGATGTTGATAGCTTTACCTTCTGCCAGGCGTAGAGCTTGAATTAGTGCCAAAAGTTCAGCTTTTTGGGCAGACGTCCCCTCTGGGAGACTGCTGGCCCATAGTACCTGCTTCCCATCTACCACCGCTGCTTCTGCTCTTCTTTTTCCTTCCACAACAAAGCTGCTGCCATCCGTATACCAGCTAGGCACGCCTGGCCAAGGTTGATCAGTCAGGTCCTTTCTCATTCCAGTCTCCTTGGCCAGGACATCAGCACATCGGTGCACAGGAGTAGAGTCACCTGCTTCGGGGAGTAGGGTGGCAGGATTGAGGATAGCAGGGGGAGCAAAAGTTGTTCGATCAGTTAGTAACAGGCTCTGGTAATGAGTCATTCGAGCCACCTGGATATGTGTTCTTTCCACTCACGTTTCCCCAATGGCCCAAACTAAATATATCATTTGTGCTTTTATGTGCAACTCTGGGTTTCCATTTGCATTCCTTGGACAACATGACGTTTATTCACTAACCCAAGTAAGAAACTTGAAGATCAAACTGGGCTCCTTCTACTAGACCTTCTTCTACATTTACTCCACAACTAAGCAACTTCCCCAAACTCTACTTTCCTCTTGCTCATTGTCTTCTAAGGTGCTACCTTTCCTTCTTTATTGTTACTGTTTTTAATTCAGGGCACAGTTCTCACCAGGGTAATACAAAGCCTGGCTTACTCACTTCTTTTTAGTTATGGCCTCCTTTCATGTGTTTTTCTGTACAAGTGCATAGAAAACAGATTTCCCTCAACCACACTTTAATCATGCTATTCTCTTACTTAAAATCTGTAGTTCTCAGTACTTTCCAGTTCCAAGATCTTTAACAGAACATATTAAGGCACGTCAGGATTTGGCTCCTGTAAGGGTTTCTTACTTCATCTTCTACCCTTTACTTTTATCAGTAAAATCCCTGATGGTACCCCCAATCTTTTAAATGGATAGCAAATACAGTATTAGGATTTATCTTAAAAGTACAGATAGAACAAAAAAATAGACACTCTATCATTCCATCCACATACTTACAACTTTCCTATAAAATCTTATACCTGCTGTTTAAGATGATTTATTTCAGCTGCCTGGGGATCAATATTGATAATAGGTTTGTTCTTGATTTTTCTTGCTCTGTCAGCATAGCGAAGGGTATTTAATGTTTCCTCTAGATTGGAATCAGCAGGACTCACACAGGCTATCATAAGAGTATGGCTGTTGCCTCCTAGAGAATCTGCAAAAGAAAGGATAATGAAAGCAAATGAAATTGAACAAACGGGATGCAAACAAAGGCTGCTATTTGGATTGATTAAATTCAAAGATGAAAGAAAAATTTATAGTAATGCTTTTGGTTTGATCTTGATTTTATTTTTTGGGACTACTTGGCTTTAATTTTTAAAATAATTCTAAGTATTGCTTGAGAATCTCACACACACCGACACACACACACACACACACACACACACACACTATATATATATATATATATATATATTGATTGTTTTCACCCTACTCCTCCCATAACCATCCTATATCCCCTCCTAATTTCATCTTTTTTTTTTATGTTCTTATAGCTCACTGATTGCAATTTGTGCGGCAATATACTCATGAATGTTGGGTCATTTTAAAAATTTGTTTTGATATAAAAATAGTAAAATTTCAGCTGTGTAAAATGACATAGATTTAATAATCTTATTTTAAATATCATTATACTCAAGAGAAACTATGAGTTCATCAGTTAATCAGGTTTAAAACAACCAGGTCCAACTCAGGTAAGTTATCTATTGAGATTAAATATTCCTAGGATGCCCGCCCATGTAGATTTTAATTCTCCAAAGAATTCTTCTTAGCATATTTTCAATTAAAGAAACAATAAGCAACTTCACTTTCAGGTTCAAAGTCCTAAGTCCAGGTTTCTTGGCTCTTAGAGCCATCTGGTAAGCCATTTCCATCATCTGAGAGCTGATTGCCTACTTATCACCTTGTAGTAGACGTGACAGTCCGTGAGTTTGTTGCCTGTTTCACCTTTGCTTTCTCAACACTATCATTCCAAGCCACTCCTTATTTTAGAGGTGTTTTAGGCTCACCTTGAAGCAGTCAAGTCAGCTTGGAATCTCTGTAGGGTACAAAGTTCCCCTTTTTGTCATCTCCAAGAGCACTGATTACATTTCCCAAGCACAGAAGGCCTTGATTAATATTAATACCTAATAAGCAGGAAACAAAATTCAAAAACTTGTTTTGGAAAACAGCTAAGAAATATCAACTTTTTTTCTGGTAAAGAAAAACAAAGACCTCATAGAAATATTGCCATCAATACTAAGGTAATGTCTTAATTCTATTCATTTTGCTGAGTGATGCTTAATTAAAGTTCAAAGGACAAAGGTTCAAATGTTAGGTTTGTGCCCTTGAGCCCATTATACTTTCTCATAGATAACAATCATATAGTTAGTAACTTTTGTATCCATTATTAAACTAGCACTGGTCTATAAGTATTCTAGTAACCTCATTATCATTATTTTCACCACCACTCTCTTTCCACAGGTAAGGAAAGCAGTAGAGGGGTCAAATGACCGCCTACATACAAAAGTAAGTGGTAAGCATGAGATTCCACTTCAGAATTTCAGCCAAATCTTATGCTTTTCAAACCACATTAGAATACCATACTTATTGTTGTATTACTTTATTATCTACTTTTAATTTGAAATAGAGCCTCGTTCTGCAGCCCAGGCTGTTCTTCACTCATGGCAATCTGTCCACCTCAGCATCCTGAGTTGGACTTTACTAATTAATTCAAACATGGTCAAAATCTTTGAGGTCTCTCTAAAGTATTTGACTTATCCCGCTCTTACAGCTACAGTACAAAGGCTTTATGGGATACTGCTTGAGTCCAGGGGCTTTGGTGTCATGGAGACCTACATTTCCAATCCTTGTTCTGTCAATGTCATAGGCGCATAGATTACTTCCTCTGTAAAAATAAGGCAAATATATCTGTTCTATTGCTTTGTGCTAAGAATTATATGAGCTGCTATAAAGAAAAGAAAATTAAATGTTAAATATATGCTACTTTGGCTTAAATGTTTTTATCTTTTTCTAATTCACGTTGAGATTTGATCTCCAAACATTATTAAGAGGTAGTAATATGGCTCTGTCCTTTACCTCTGTTAGTCTCAGATGCTTTTATGTATTTTCCCATTCATAGACCTTCATTTCATTTTTCCCACTAATTCCTTCTTTATAATCTATATATACATGTTTAAGTGCCCCTCATCTATATCACAGACAGTATTTTTAAGCAATTGATCCCTTTGTTCTCTTTTTATTGCAATTTGGAAAATGTAGCAGTTTGCAGAGCACTTTACTTCACTCAGGAAGTCTGTTTGCAGAACAGGTACTAAGCCCCAGATTAGCCCTCTGCTTTCCATATAATTTTCTGTCATTAAGACATTCAAAAGAAGCCTGTGGCACCAACGCACACTTGGGAGGCAGAGGCAGAGGGGTCTCTGAGTTCCAGGATAGGCAGAACTACACAGGAAAAAAAAACCTGTCTTGAAAAATGAAACAAGAAGACATTAAAATGGTAAGTTCTTGGCAAAGGTGGTCCAAGTTAAGAGCACTGTTGCTCTTGCAGGACCTGGGTTTGGTTCTCAGCACCCACACTGTGGCTCACAATTGTCTGTAACTCTAGTTCCAAGAGACTGGACAGTCTTCTGGTCTGCATGAACACTGGTCATATGCATGTTCACATACATACATGCAGACAAAACAGCCAAACACATAAAATAAATAATCTTTTTTAAATGTTTGGGTTAAGGATGGTTAGAAAAGAAGCAAAACAAAAACTTCCCAGGTAAAATTATGTGCTGAAGAGTTCTTTTAAAACTCTGTAAGATTGAAAACAGACTAAGCAATAAGAAAGTTGAGGCTATTACCCAGTACTACTGAGTTCTTATTCATTATGGAAAAATATATTATAAAGAATAAGTTTTTAACAGTAAAAACAGAAATACAACTTTAAAGCTACCACAGAGGCACATTACAATAGTCATTGCTGCTGAGAGAGAAGGGCACCTCCACTGTAGGGAAAAGCCTGTGTAGGAGAAACATGAAGTAGCAATCTTTCTGTTACTGGACAGTTGGCAGTATCTGGAGATTGTCACAACTTGACGTGAGAGCCTTGCATATACTTCTTGCATCTAAGAACACTAAGGCTGCTATTATAAGACATACCTCCAAAGTTATTCTATTCTAATTGTCATTATTATCATAGCTGAGAAATCCTGATTAACATGAGAGGAAAACTATGTATGAATATAAGGCAGGTAGACTGGCTAATAAGTTTTGGTAAAACCTTAAATAATAGTATATTATGGTGTTCAGTCAAGAAGGAATGAAATAATATGTTACCAAGATAGATTTTAGAACTTACACAGGGGATTGGGATGTAGTTCAGTTAGTAGAATACCTGTCAAGCAGGTACTGCAGGAAGCCCTGGATTCTATATTCAGGGTTGCTAAATCCTGATGGTGGCACATACCTGTAATCTCAGCACTAGAAGAAGGTAGCAGCAGAAGAATAAGATTTTAAAGTAACCTTTGGGTACATAACAAGTTCAAAGCCAGCCTGAGGTATCTGTGGTTTTAAAACAACCACACAAGCAAAAACCCTTACAGAGGTAACCACTCAAAAGAGAGAAAGTGAGAAGAGTCCCTGGTGGCCTCAGTCACTTAGCAACATATTTCAACTTTTCCTTTGTCATAAAACAGGAGCAATCCTTTCCTTAAATAATGCACTATGATAAGAAATAAAATATCAGGAGTCTTGCTTGAGCTGGTCTCCACTTGCTTGAGCTGCTGGCGTAGAATTTAGAAATACTTGGTATCTAGTTGGCTCCAAATTGTAAACCACAAGAAGAGTCTTCAGTGGGTATGAGAGATCGAGAACATTCTACCACAACATAAACCTTGGTGTAGATCACTTCCTGTCCTGTGGATTAAAGCCTGAGAGCACAGTAAGAACAAGAAATCCTCAGAGAAAGTGGCGTGGTGGAACTGTAAATTCTACACAAACCCAGAAGCGAACTCGGGAAACAACTTCAACCCCCGAGATTTCTTTGGAAGCAGAATCCAAATCTATAGAGCTTGTTGAAACTGTTGGAGAGGAAATCGTGGACCTCACCTGTGAATCTTTATAGCCTGTGGTTGTGGACCTGACTCACAATGACTCTGTTTTGATTGTTGAAGAAAGAAGGCCAAGGAGAAATGGGAGAAGGTTGTGCAGACCATGCTGACAGCTGTGTGGTTAGCAGTGATGATGAGGAGCTGTCTAGAGACAAAGATGTGTATGTGACTACCCATACTCCTTCAAGCACCAAGGATGAAGGAGTTACTGGACCTAGGCCCTCGGGTACCGTCAGTTGTCTAATCTGCATGGATGGATACTCTAAGATTGTACAGAAAGGGCGTCTCATGGTTTCTACAGAATGTGGCCACGTCTTCTGTAGCCAGTGCCTCCGTGATTCCCTTAAGAATGCTAGCACTTGCCAAACTTGCAGGAAAAAGATCCAACAATAAACAGTACCTCTCCATATATATATGAAATATTCACGGCTGCTCAAGATGGACCAATGGACAGAACTGGTTTTTCTGCATGGTATCTACCTCCAGTTTTCTGAGCTCAAAAAGACTTTCAAAATCAATGTCTGATGTAAACTGGTCTTTTTTTCCCCAACCCCTTACATCCTTTTGTTATCTCCAGCTTGATGCTATGGAGCACGATCCAGGGATGCTCCCAGATCAGATCAGCATCTCCGCCCCTCTGGGTGGTCTGAACCCAGAGTAGGAAAAATGGAGTCAGGCGTATTGGACTTGAGCATCATGGCTCCAGCCGCTTTATGGAGCTTACATGTTGGCCAAGATGTTTCCCTGTTGCGAAAGTTTGCCCCAGCTCTTATGGGTGCAGAACCTTCCCAAGGCACCTGCCAGTTAGCTATTCTGCCTGCCAAACAGTGACCTGGCCAGACAGTCCATCTAGCCCAAGAACACCAGTACATAAACTGCCCATGAAAAAGACTAGCTGGTGGACTTACTTTTCCTTCCCATGAGAGCAGAGGTGACCTGTGATTATGCCTGAAACTTATTGATGTGCAGTGTTTTCTGCAAATCAACAGACTCTGCAGGGCAACCCTGTTTCCTAAGAATGAGAAAGTGCAATAAAGTCCGTTCTTCATCCATTCAGCAATCTGGAAGATGTAGCACTGCTAGTGTCCTCAGCCCAGTGCTGCCTATGGAAGCAGTGCCCATCCTACCCCATCTCTATTCACCAACTATTCTCAGGAACCTTCCCATGCTCCAAAGTTCTTTGCCTGGCACAGAGCATCCAAGGCTAATAGGACAAGCTAGTTTTTGAGTGTCCTTTCCTTTCTGCTAAGATGTGTCCCGTGTTGTCTACAATAACCTTCTCAGTTTTTCAGTTCCCACTGCCTAATGTCTGCCCAAGCATAGATACCAGGAGGTGGTAGCAGGAATGATGGCCTTATCAGCTGTTCACTTACATGCTCTTGCCCAAGTCACTGTTGTCCATGTATCAGAGGTATTGCCCTACTCAACCTATGACTGCCCTGGCTTTCCCACACCCCTTTAATAGATAGGTATTTCCAAAGACGCTCTTCTGGCCAGTTGAGCTTTGATCCTCTGGACTTTTGACTGCTCAGTAGGTTTTGATCAGTTAAGTGTGGTGCCTCTTCCTCCCAGTGGGACCACATAACAATCTGCTCCACTCTCTATGTTTGGGCGCCCCTGGTGATCTTGGAGACAGTGAAGATGGTGAATTGCCCCTGGGGACACCAGGCACAGGATGGCTCGTAAAGGGTGGACCTTGAATGCCAGCCTGCCTTCACCTTCACACTACTTTCTCAGAGGGCTTCAAGCCAAACCAATAGCCTTTTTGTGTGACACATCTTTGAGGTGGGAAAGGGACCACTGGAGCTCTGTTAGCAATAACTGACTTTCAGTTTACTGTTCTGAAGCGGGGATTTCGCACAGAACTCACTTTCAATGGAGCTGAACGAGTGTCCCTCCTCTATGTGAAAAGAGAATAGTTTTATTCTTCATTCTGACTTAACTGGTTTACTTCAGTTAGTTTGAATGAGAGGAATAAGTTTTTTACATGGAATCAGAGGGTAAAAGCATTAACCCTCATCATTGTGATGTGTGGTATGTGCCTTCCCCTTGGATGTCACAGCCATTGAGTTCCCTTCAGGCCTCATGGACTTGGTCTTGTTAGTTCTAATGATAGCCAGACTTCAAGGAGACAAGGCAACCATGCAGCCAGTTCACTGGTAATTATGGTGACACCCACTTAAAAATTCATTTTCTTCTTAAAGACAGTTTGTTTCTTTGTTACATTTAAACTATGCTAATGGGTATCAGTCTTTTTGGGACTAGTATTAAAGATAGAAATAAAACAATTTATACCAAGTAAAAAGAAGAAATAAAATGTCATCTGTTGAGAGCCATATACAAGTTAATTCTTGTTAAATATGTGGAGTATCTTAGATAATCTAGGTATTTGCTAAGTCAGATATCTGAGACTGAAATCCTTTATCTGAAGACAATTACTTAACCTTCAAGGAGGAGCTATGAATGATTAAAGAAATGGTTGGTTTTGCTTTTAAGTTACTAGAGAAGGGATAGCTACTGAAATGATAGAAATCTGGATTCAGGAGATCAAGGAAAAAAATGTCAGGAACCTCAGCAAGAGGAGAGAGTCAATCCCTGAAGTTCACAGGCTGGCTAGCCTAGTTGAATCAATGGGCTTCGGGTTTCATGAGAGATTCTGTTGAAAAGCAAGCAAGCAAAGAGGATAATCAAGGTACACACCCAAAGTACATCACAGGCCTCACACATACCAGCCCATATATACTCATTCTCCCTTCATTCATAATTTTCTTTATTAATCATGTTATTCATTTACATTTTAAATGCTATTCCAGTCTCAGTATCCTCTCCAGAAATCCCCCTATCCCATCCCCCCTGCTTCTATGGGGATGCTCCCCCCCCACCTACCCACTCCCTCTTCACAGCTGTAGCAATCCCCTACACTGGGTCATCAAGCCTCCACAGGACCAAGGGCCTCCCCTCCCATTGATGCCAGAAAATGCTATCCTCTGCTGCATATGCACCTGGAGCCATGGGTCCCTCCATGTATAGTCTTTGGTTGGTGGTTTAGTCCCTGAAAACTCTGGGGATTAAAACAAATATTTGTTTTGGAGCTAGAGAGATGACTCAAAGGTTTGGAACACATTCTGATTTGCAGAGGACCCAAGTTCAGTCCCCGGCACTCAAGTCAGACAGCTCACAGATGCCTAAGCTCTCCTCTTGTCTCTGTAGGAACCTGTCCTCATATATACATACTCAAGGACATACACATATACACATGAATTTTAAAAGACAATTTATTTTTACTTTAAAAATGTTCTACTATATTCATAGCAGCATTATTCATAATAGCCCCAAACTAGAAGTAATTCAGATGTCCCTCAACCAAAGAATGCAGAATGGATGCAGAAAATGAGGTTAATTTAAACAACAGAATACTACTCAGTTATTAAAAAATGAAAACATCATGAATTTTGTGGGCAAGTGGATGGAACTACGAAATATTATCCTGAGTTAAGAAAAGCAGACCCAAAAGGACATGCATGTACTTGCTGATAAGTAGATATTAACCTTACAATACAAGATACTCACGCTACTTTACACAGACCCAAAGAAGCTAAACAAGAAGGAAGTCTCAAGTGAGAAATCTTGACTATCCCATAGAAGGTGGAATAAAAAAGTCATAGGAATCAGCAATGAGGACACATTAAAGGAATTCTCTTTTTGTGTGACCGTGAATCGTTGACAGTGATAATTTTTCATCCTATTAGTTTGATTGTTTTCATTAGTTACATCATGTATGAGGTTAATGTTGGAATATGTTTGACATTCTGTACATTATAGAAGACACATATAGTATGTGAGGATTAATATGATGAAATTGGTGACACTATGTACAAATATTAAAATATTTTAAGCTCAGCAAAAAAAAAGTCATGAAAAGCAGATGGAGGGAGGGAACTGGGTAGGAGAAGGGATGGAGAGAGGAAATGGATCAGGTATGGGGAGAAACAGGAAAGGGGGCAACTATTTGGATAATGGTATGTATGGATGACAACATAAGTTGCTGAGCTTAAAATATTTTAATATCTGCACAGGATCCAGAGAGTAAAAACACAGTATCCTGGAACCACAGACTTTAAGACCCCCCCCCCCCGCAAAAAAACAACAACAACAACAAAAAAAAAAACAAAAATCTTGGGAAATCATTTTTAAAAGGCAATGACGGAGAAAGCTTGATTGTTAGGGAACCCAGCAGAAACCAAATAATGTTGTGGGGGCCACATAGCGTGAGTGGATAGTGTGTGTTGGGAATCTATAGCAGAGGAGCTAGGTGAGGGTTTGGGGACAAAGGGCCTGAAAGACAAGGTGGCAGTATTTAGAGTTCATCCTATAAGTGGGACAAGCTCTTTGAATTTCTATTTGGCAACAGGCATCACAAATGAAGTGGCATTTAAAGAGTTGATATAGTGTAGTATTTGGAATGTAGTATAATTTAATGGTCAGTCAGACCACTATGTCCAGATGTGCAGGATGGTGGTAACTTGGCAAAGACAACATGGAGAGAACGGAAACAGGTGCATCTCCACAATAGTGCTAAGGAAGAGCTAACAGCAGGTGGTGGGCACTCATTCCCAATTGGGGCAATCACTCTGAGTGCAATAATGATCTAATGGAACAGCAAAAAGAAAAGGAATCATGGGTTTAAAAAAATGATAGTAAAAATGTACAAATCAAGAGAATTTTTAAAAAGGGGTATCCAGTTTTAGCTTAAAACGCTCCTAATGACTATTACCCATACATACGTACATCAGCATCTCTTTCAACCCTAATTAGAAGTTTCTTCTGGCAGTAGATGGTGATTAAACAGAGCAGAGCTCCAACTGTCAACATGCAGAGAACAAGAGACTGTGGAATAATACTCAGCCATAAGGATCATCTGTACCACAACTCACCCCTCATGGATCTACAAGAATGAGGATGGGGACAAGGGGGATGGAAAGCTGCTAAGAACCACAGATAGTTGATGACATTAAGGGAAAAGGGAAGATGTACACATGAACTCATTGCACTTGTAAAAGTATGAATAACACCTGTATAACCACAATATAAACAGAATCTCAGCATGGACAAGAGGTGAGTGCAAAGTCCTACCCATGCCTGGGGAGCTACTGGTATTTGATTTCTGACAGGAATGTCAATTTTCTTTTATGGTGTGACACCAGACATACTGATTCCATTCCAGAGCAGGCCTCACAGAGAGGAACAGTCAGACAATACAAACTGGACTTGCTGAGGGAAGAGTGGGGCTGAGAACACATGAAACTGATTGGGTAGAGGAGGATCTGGAAGGTGTTAAGGAAGGTGAAAGAATATGATAAAAATACATTGCATGAAATTCCTAAAGAATAAACACGTTATCCAATCTCTCTGTCCATTGAAGGTTAACCAAATCTTTTTTTTTTTTATAATAATGTGTACAAGAATCATAATCATATATTTATAATGTGATATGGTACCCTCTTTTATTAAAAAATTTATTTACATATTTTATATGAGTACACTGTAGCTGTCTTCAGACACACCAGAAGAGGGCATTAGATCCCATTACAGATGGTTGTGAGCGACCATGTGGTTGCTGGGAATTGAACTCAGGACCTCTGGAAGGGCAGTCAGTGCCCTTAACCACTGAGCCATCTCTCCATCCCTTCTAGTACCCTTCTGTTTAATAACAAAAATGGACTAGAGCTTGCTATGTAGCCCTGCTGTACTTAGCTAAGACTGTTTAAAAAAAAAAAAAAAAAAAAAAAAAGAGCAGCAAAACCCAAGGATTGCTTTAGTGGTATAGCACTTGCCAAGCATGCACAAGGCTCTGAATTCATGCCTCAGCCTCACAGAAAATCACATAGGACTACAACAAAAGATATATAAAACTTCTACAAAGAAAATACTGGAAATACTGAAGCCACAAGTAAGTATGGAAATACTATATAGATTTAATATTCTTAATTTAATTTTGTATGGAAGGATGCTTTGCCTGCATCTGTGTCTGTGTCCATGTAGTGCACAGTAGGCAGAAGGGAGTGTTAAATACCCTCGTACTGTTGTTATGGATGGCTGTGAGCTGCCATGTGGGCACTGGGAATCGAACCTGGGTACTCTGAAAGAGTAGCCAATTCAATAAACTGAGTCATATCTCTGGCCCATGTATACAAGAATATTTGATATTTAATAATTTATTTAAATGTTTTATTTGTGTACATGGTCCACCTATGCATATGTCTGAGGTTGTTAGGTGTCTCCCTCTATTGCTTTCCACCTTATTTTTGAGAAAGGGTGTTTCCCTGAAACTGAATCTAGATTGGTTAGACTGGATGGGCAGCTAGCAGCTAGGATCCTATCTACTACGCCTCTCTCAACTCTGGGATTATAGATAAACACTGCCATGCCTTAACATTGGTGTGAGGGATCTAAACTATGGCCCCCATCTGATGCTGTGGGTACTTTACAAACTGAGCCATCTCCCCAGGTTTACTTAGCTACCTATTCATTTATTTTTGAGGTGAAATAGCTTCATTGCCCAGCATGACCTCAAACTCCTAGTCCCATGTGATCTTTCAGCTTCAGCCTTCCAACTATTGGAGTACATGGTACCACACCATCCTAATTTTTATAATATAGAATACCCAGAAACAGATCAAGGCATATTTGGGTACTTGATAAATACATATCTATACATATAAAAGAAGTGGCTGCTTTTCAGTGAGAAAAGAAATTTTTAAAAATATAGCTAGGACAAATGGATATTTATATGGCAAAATTAGATCTATCCATCATATCACATACAAAAACATTTTAGGTAGATAAGAGACTTAACTGTGAAAGATAAACTGTGAAACTTTCACCAATAATGCAGAATGTCTTCAAGACCTTAAATACAGTAGAAAAGTACATCTACATGAGTGAGGAAAGTAAAGGTTAAGGATGTAGCTTGATCAGTTACATGTGCGTGGCCTTGGCTCCATCTCTAGAATGAGTGTGGAGAAGACACAGGCACACCATACAGGACTGGAAGAGCTCCAATGAATGTAATTATATGAATAACATATAAAGAACCCTTCTTTAAAAATACTGCAAGGAAGGCTGAGTGTGGTGGCTCATGCCAGCTCTTGGGAGGCTGAGGTAGGAGGATTGCTGTGAGTTTAAGATGAGTAGCCAATAAAAATATGAGAGGATAATGAATCCCATAGCCATCAGGAATGACAATTAAAACCACAATGAAATGTGATTTCATTCCTACTCAACCAGCAAAAGTTAGAAATTCTGACAGGGGGCTGGAGAGATGGCTCAGTGGTTAAGAGCACTGCCTACTCTTCCAGAGTTGCTAAGTTCAACTCTAAGTGACCACATGGTGGCTCACAACCACCTAAAATGAGATTGGATGACCTCTTCTGGCATACAGGTGTACATGCAGATAGATCACTCATACATTAAAAACATACATATATACATATAAATAAAAAGCCTTTTAAAAATTCTGACAAAAGTTCGAGGATAGCATAGTCAGTGAAGAGATTTGTTTGGCAAGCATAGAGACCTGAGTTCAAACCCCAGCATCCATGTAAAAACGCAGGCAAAGTGTATACTTATAATTCTAACTCCATGGAGGTCAGAGACAGGCCAGAAAGCTTAGGCTAAATGGTAAACCCCAGGACCCAGTGACAGATGTGGTCTTAAAACTCACAGTGGACAACATCAAAGGAATGACTTCTGAGACTGGCCTCTGTGTTTTACATACAAACACACACGCACAGTCAGAAAAGTTAGGTAATATTTGAAAACACAGTTTGGACCCATTTGTAATATATACACCTCGCAGTAGTTCTAACTGTAGAAATTCAAACTAGGCTGGGAATACTGGTTTTTCTTTGGCGAATTTATACTAAGTGCAAGACGTCGGATACAAAGGAGTCCATACTGAAAAAAATAATGTAGGACTAGAGGTTTGGGCTGTGGTTCTCCTTTAAGGAGAATAGAAAAGAGCACAAATGAACTTCTGGGAACTTCTAATACCGTTTCTTCATCTTACTGCTCCTTGTGTGTATTTTACTTAGTAAACATTCACTAAAACAGTACAACTATCATCAGGCACTTTCATATGTGTACACTAATACTTCAGTGAGCTAACACACTTGCTAACTTCCTGTAATGTATTTGTAATCTATCTGGTGGTCGCTTAAATAGCCAAAATCTAAACAAAAATGGGGATACATGTAATGGGAAATATGCTTACTAACTAAAGGAAGAAAAATACCTGGAAGAGGCAATTCAACAAGGAACAAACATGGTCTATAAACATAAAAGTATATTCAACCCATGAGGCAACAATTTCACTTAGCAAATCAGTAACAATATTTAGTACAAAGAGGAATCAACTCATGCTGTGCCTTTTTGGGAATAAGAGAGCATCTATTTTAAAATTTTGTACTTTGGGAAAAGATGGAAAATTGAGGTATGCCACATGCCCTAGATTCTCAAATCTAGTTGAGTATTCTTCCACCAAGCAGCTGCTGGGCCAGTCGTACGAGTAAGACTGCATGAGTGCAGCCAGAGAGACTCGGTGAGGGCTGTTTGTTCACTTCTGACGCCTCCTCCAGGCTGCTCAGTGGCATGGCTGCTACTAAGTGTTGGCTCATGGGAAGAAAGCATTGTGCCCTTTCCATGTAGATGGCTGCCATGGCACAGCAGCCGAATGCTTGAGCCTCAGTGAACAAAGGAAACTTATATACTCAAGGTACTAAACAGCCAGAGAGGAGAAGCAATATACTAAAACACAACTTTTGTTTTGTTTTAAAGTTGAAGGAAAAAGATAACTTAGTATTAAAAAAAAAAAAACTCTTGAAAGAACTAAAACAATTAACTATTATTTGCCAAAAACAATACCATTTATCATCTCAAATAATAAAATATTAAAACAATTCCAATTTAATCTGGAAGCTACATTCCCATGAGAAAAACAACTTCATAAACCCGGGGTATATTCTTTGACACCCCTCTTACTCATAAATAAAAAAGGCAAGAGAAATAATACTAATAAATATTGGCAGAGGTAATTTTCTTTTTACCAATTTCATATCAAGAAACTTCAAGACTGCAATTAATAAAAATTGTATTGGAACACAAATATATTTCCAAATGGATGAATTTCAAGAACATAATGTTGAAGAAAATAGTTACGGAACACACATACATAATGAAGCCATTTATGTTAAGTTTAGAAATTAGCAGAAAATCAGTACATGTTGCTAAAAAGTACACAAATAATGAAATCAATGAAAAAGACAAATGTGACAGCCCACACTTACAATAGTAGTTAAATCTGTCCCTTAATCCAATGTAACCTGACCTAATTCCTTAGACTGCTTTGGCAAAATCCCTTGAAAACCTCAGTGGGAAAATCTATCCTTTTCTCAGCTTTCATTATGTAAGAACAATGAAGCATTTGCCACAAATGACAATCCCTTTCGGATGGAAACCCATACCTGGGCTTCTGTGTATCACACCAATCTCTGACTCCTCGATGATGTCTTATTTGACTAGTTTACTCTTGGCCTGAAAAAGTATGTGTTCCTCGCTATTATGTAGTGTTGCTTTCTCATTATCTAGTTCCATAGTTTTCAAATATATGTCTCTAGCCCAGATGTTTCTAATATCCAGAATTAACTACCTCCTCCAGGACTTTTTCTAATATGTATTCCAAATCTGATATACTCCAAATCATATTCAAAAGTTTTTCCTCTGTGGTCTTTTTTCTACTAGTCACTTGGCAGCAGGAGGCATTGCAAGAACAAGCACATCAGGTAAGTTGATTATTGTTGTAAACATCACACATGAACTGAGATGACAACAATAGTTCTAGGAGATACAATCTTCTGGATCCGAAGTTGTGCATGTGGCCCACTGTTGTGATTATGTGACATATGGCTGTGCTTCATTCCTGCCTTTCTTTCAGTTCTTAGCACCTCTCACTTTATTTAGGACTCAACTGCAGATTTTTATTACCTTCTTTGCCTCAAAAATCAAATCAGCCATTTAGATACGTCTGCTTTCCCCAATGTCCATAATACTGCATGTAGCAGTACTCAGACGGGCTGTACCCACCCTCTCTGCAGGTATTATGGAGGAGTCTAACAACTTTCGTATTTCACAACAGGTATAACGTGAATCCTAACAGAGGAAGACTTATCTTTGAGAATGGAAATTGACAAAATTCCACTGGTAGAAGCTACCCCCATAAGACCCTCTTCTACACTCAAAACTACTTCAAATGCTAACAAGCACCTACCAAACTCTGCAGTATTAATGTAACTGACAAACTACAAAAATATTATAGCATACTTTGTTGTTTATTAGACATCATTTTATTAGACACACAAAAATTTAATAGTTATAATGAGGCTACCAGTTACTAGGACTTCTACTAGTTTCTAACAATGAATTTGTTGAATCGTCATATCTCAGAAAATAAGTTTTATAAATGAGGCAAGTAAAAGTAGTAGATCAAAGACAAGGCAAGATAAAGCCCTCCAAATACACACAATCAGTGAGATTCAGACTGGGGAATCTGTAGGACAATCTGAATTCTTCAGTCAATAAGTTCCCAAGAATGTGAGGGGAAGAAGGGGTAGAGAAGCTATCTACAGATTTTAAAGGATCTAGAAATCAGGATATGGCACCTCATAACTGCAACTGCAGTCTGGTGACAGGGACAGTAAGTAGGAGTTAAGAAGGAGCATGAGTTTGAGGCCAGCCTGGTCTTAGCGGTGAGAACCTGTCTCAAACAGGAAACAAAACCAAGAGCCTATCAAATAACAACAAAGTATGGGTCTTATTTATATTATTATTCAAATAAAATTGGAGACAATTTAATCAAGGCATTTTAGACAAGAGTCTTTTAAAGAGTTCTTATTTTTTACATATGCACACTGAAATGAAACAAGACATCTGGGATTCACTTAAGAATATTTTCCATCATTGGCCCCAAATCTGCCTACCTCACCAAAATGCTATCAGAGAAAGAAAGTAGGTAAGATACAGATGAAACAAGACTGGTCACATATTAATCACCATTAAAATTGCTTCACATATCGAGGGGAGTCATCACATCACCCATACCACTTTTGTACATGCTTGTAAAACATTCTATAAAGCACCCTTTTGGGGCTGGAGAGATAGCTCAGTGGTTAAGAGCACTGACTGCCCTTCCAGAGGTCCTGAGTTCAATTTAGAGCAACCACATGGTGGCTCACAACCTTCTTTAACAGGATCTGATGCCCTCTTCTGGTGTGTCTGAAGACAGCCACAGTGTACTTATATACATAAAATAAATAAATAAATCAACCCAAAAATCCATACAAGGAGTAGAAAATCCAACAACCAAAGCACAAAGTGAAAGAATAAAAATAAAAACAGAAAGCTAGTCAACCAATCTCTCAAATGTCACACAGAAAAGGAAGATATACTAACTAAAACAAAGCACAAAATCTGAGAGAAATTAAAATATAAAGTAAGCCTATTTACAATATTATGTAAACAAATTTGAAAAGCTACAGAAAATGAATAATTTTCTGAAAACACAAATTGGCAAAATTAAATCAACATATTAAAAATCAAATCATCAAAAGCACATTTGAAAATAATTCAACTATTGTATAAATGGTATTAAAACAAAAATAAAAGTTTTCCAAATCATTTTATATTCAAACTACTATTAGATGAGAAAGCATGTATACCAAAAATGTTATAGGCACTTTCTTACATGGATAGATTCGCAAAAGTTCTAAGATATAATAACTAACACATTAAATCCATCAGCAGAGAGAAAACATAGCCCCCATGGTCAATTAAGTACATTATAGAAAATCTATTTTTTAGAATTCTATAAACAGAGTATAAGAAAAAGGATACTTCTCCTATATATCTATTTCATATATATAGTCCAGGCTGGCCTCCAACTCACTATGTAGCTGAAGATGGCCCTGAACTCATGAGCCTCTGGCTTCTACTTCCTACATGTTGGGAATATGGTATGTCTATTATGACTATCTGATACTCATTTTTTATTTTAAAATATACAACTAGGGCTGGAGAGGTGGTTCAGTGATTAGAAACACTGGCTGCTCTTCCAGAGGACCCAGATCCCATTCCTAGCACCTAAATTGTGACTTATAACTCTCTCTTCTGACCTGTGGGAGAACCAGGCACATATGCAGTACACAGTCATTCAAGCAGGACACATTTATTTTATGACACATAAAATAAAATAATAATTTAAAAGTGCAAATGAGCAATTAAAGATCACTTTCTTAATTTGATAATGGCTATATTCTATAAATGTACAGTAGATAGCTAACAGTGAAGCACTGAGAACTTTCTGGCTGGAGTATTAAAAAAAGAAGAATGCCAATTATCACTGGCACCAACCCGTATAACCCTAATGAAGTTAACAAAAGAAGTGAGGCAGAATGAAATGGAAAGTCCAAAGTGTTTAACTGAAAATAATGTGACATCACTCAGGAGACGGGGTAGAGGCAGGTGGCCCTGAGTTCAAGAGCAGCCTGGTTTGCAGAGTGAGTTCTGAACCAGCCATGGGGAGGGAGAGAAGGAAGGAAGGAAGGGTGGGAGGGAGGGATGGAGGGAGGGAGGGAGGGAGGGAGGAAGGACCAATGGACGGACAGTGGATACCACTGAGACAATCTCTGAAACTCAACTGGTAGATGAAAGAAGCGAAGAAAGCAATGATGCAAGGAGGTAGGTAGGTACCAGACCAAGATCTGAAGAGGAATATTTTCCCAGACAGACATAGAAAACATCAACAAAGGCATGTAAATAAATGAAATAAATTGTATCAAGACAGCTGTAAAATTTACCCAAATTTTCCTTAATTTATTAATTGAATTCCAATTTCCATGACTTGACTATATCATTCTAAAATTCTCAGAAAGCAATTCTGGCAAAATAAAAGATAGGGAAACTTGCCTTTCCAGAGTAAAACACAATAAACACCTGACTCTTTAAAGATGCACTCAAAAACAATCGATCCATACTACAGAACAGTCTAGAAATAAATCCTTCTTTCAAGGTTTTTTTTTTTTTTTTTTTTTTTTTTTTTTTTTTTTTTTTTTTTTTTTTTGTAGTGTGAGGACGGAATATAGGGCCTTGTGCATGCTAGGTGAGCATTCTACCACTGAGCTACATTCCCTGCCTAATGAATAATGCTCTTCAGAACATGTGTGCATGCTCTTTTGTGAAGATGTTTTAATTTCACTCCAGGACATACTTAGGAGTAAAAGAGGGTAAATATGTGCTTTAAAAGGAACTCCTATTTAATAAACAACAGGATATCATGTAAAGGAAAAATGTTCCTCAGTTCCTATTTCATTTTATAAGCAAAAAGTAATTTAAGACACATCGGAATATTAAATTCAAACTAAGTCCATAAAACCAGGTAGGAACACACTTAATAATTTTGTAGTAGGCAAAGATTTATTAGATAAGACATCAAAAACAGTATGTTATTAAAGAAAAAAATTGACGGCTTAAACCACCTCCATGTGTTTTGTTTAACAAAAGACATCATTAAAACAGGTATGATTCAGCTGGGTGGTGTTGGCACACACCTTTAATTCCAGCACTTGGAGGCAGAGGCAGGTAGATCTTTGAGTTTGAGGTCAGCCTGGTCTATAGAGAGAGTTCCAGGACAACCAGGGCCACACAGAGAAACCCTGTCTCAAAAAACCAAAGACACAATGGTAAATAACATGGTTTGGTGGGTAAAGGTGCTTGCCTGAGTATGATCCCCAGGACCCACATAGTAAGAGAAACAACTCCACAAGTTATCCTCTGATCTTTACATGTCGATCTTGGCATGTGCTTGTGAGCATACACATATACACAAACGTATGCACACATATAAAAATGCAAAACAAAATAGGCAGGAACCAAGTGTGATGGGACCCACTATAATCTAGCAGTCAGGGGCAAAGACAGGAAGATCCACAGCTCAAGGCTATCTCAGGCTACATAGTGAGTTCCAGGCCAGCTTGAGCTACAAAACAAACCCCTATCTCAAAACAAAACAAAACAAAAAACGGGTAACTTGCAATCTGGAAAAGAATATTTGTAACCTAAGTACTTTCTGCTTAAACCCAGAAAATATCAAGAATACAAACCTCATCAAAAAGATAAAAAAATTCAAATTCTGAAAAAGGCAAGAAAGATCTGAGCAGACACTTCAGAAAAAGTAGAGTAGCCAGTAGACAGTAAGAATATTAAGAGGGAGCCAGCAAACATCATCTAGAAAATAAAATTAAAACTATGAGAATATACAATTTGACACCTATTACAATGTATGAAGCATTCTGAATTGTGAAGACATGAACAAGTGGAAGCCCTCATACACTGGAGATATAAAATGGTACCAAGTATGGTAGATAATTGCTAATCAACATGAACACATATTTTACCCTCTTATATTCCTAAGAATATCTTGGAGTTCACAAAAGGGCACACACACAAATGTTCTGAACAGCTTTATTCATAATGGCTAAAAGTTGAAATAATCAAAAAAGATAATGGAAGTCAAATCATTGTCTAATAAAAGGCTAAAGGCTAGAACATTATTCAGAAATACAAAGAGACAATCACTAACCAAAGCAAGAATATACATAAGCCTCAAAAACATTATGCCAGGCTGAGGAACACAGCTCAGTAGTATAGTACTTGTCTAGCATGTGCAAGTTCAGTTGTCAGCACTACAAAGCAAACCAATGGACCAGAGAGGTCATTATGTGAAGCTGTGAAGACAAAGCCTGGATCGCCTCTGAGACACCAAGATGCTCAAGATGCTAGAGTTGTGGGATATTTGCCAAGGAGAGCTGTTAAAAGGGTATGGAACCACCCCCAAGAGAAAAGAAAGTATGTTATAATCAACACAGATGAAAGGAGTTGAAGATCTGAAGAGTGCTTTGACATCAGGCAGAAACGCAGAATTTTTGGTTTGCTCTTATGGTTTGCAGCCTTTCTTGCTTTGGTTCAATAGTTCCTCCCTATGCTTCCTTTCTTCCCTTTTGGAATGATAATGTGCCATTGTATGTTGGAAGTATGTGATCTGCTTTTTGATTTTGATTTCACAGGGGGTTACAGTTAAGAGATTGTATGAGTCTCAGAAGAAACTTTGAACTTTTAAACAGTGTACAGAAACTTTTGAAGTTAGACTTAATACATTTTTGTATTATGACAGGGCTACACGCCTATGGGGCCAGGGAGCAGATTTTGGTGGTTTAAATAAAATAGCCCCCATAGGCTCATATACATATTTTCTACCTTTAATATGCATGCACACACAGACACACACATATACACACAAAGATTTTATGTGGCTGTATAAAATCTTGAATCCATGATGAGAGAAAACATATTTTTATTCTGACTGACTTATTTTGCTTAATATAATCTCCAATTGGTTCCATTTTCCTGCATGCTGAACAACTGTGTTCTTTGGCTACAACTAAAGTCAGCCTTATTTTTTAATGATTTATTTATTTATATATGTGTGCATCTGAATATCTGTGCATGTGTGAACGTGGAGGCCAGAAGATGACATTGAGTGTCTTCCACTATAGTTTTATGCCTATTCTTTTGAGGCAGGGTCTCACCTGAACCTGACTGAGACTCACATTTTCTCTGGTAGGTCGGAAGCCTACAAATCACAATGGTGTTCCTGTCTCCACCCTGTTCTGAACTGTAGGTATTAGCAAAATTTCTGGTTTGTTACAAGAGTGCTGTGATCCAAACTGTGGTCATGCTTGCTCAGCAAATTCTCTAAACTTCTGAGATATCTCTCTAGCCCCATTCTTAAAGTCTTACTATGGGCCCGGTCTGGCCTAGAATTTATAATCTTTTTGCTTCAGCTTTGTTTTATATTTTGTTAATCTTTTTAGTCATCTTTTATATTTGAATGAATTAAGAGTGTGGCCTTTATAGAGGAAGTGTCACTGGGGTAGGCCTTGAGGTCCTAAAAACCCATACCAGACCCAGTCTCTCAGAGTCAGCCAGTCTCTCTCTGCTTGTGGATTAGGATGTACCTCTCAGCTACTTCTTCAGTGCCATACCTGCCTGCCACCAAACTGTCTGCCATGGTGATAATGGACTAAGTCTTTGAAACTGTAAGCAAGCCCCCAACTAAATGCTTTCTTTTATAAGAGTTGCCTTGGTTATGGTGTTTACAATAGAACACCAACTAAAACCGTAAAGCTATGGATATATTAATTAGCTTTGACCTTGCCAATCATTTCATAATACATTTATATTATTAAAATATTGCACTATTTTGAACATATATGATGTTTATTTGTAAAGAATAAAACTCAGTAAACTTATAAAGAGAGGAAAAAAATCACCCTAACAATAGCCAATTCTATTTGGCAAAATAATTGATGAAAAACATATAAGATTTGAGATTTGCTCAAGCAATGAATAAATGCTAAAGCAGAGTTATAAGGTGCCTGGGTGTAGAAGGTCTATGCACAAAGTCCTTGGAAAATAATGGAAGATTTGCAAGTCCACACATTTAAGGAGATATGAGACTAGTCACTAGCCCATCACTAAGCTGGTGTGAAGGCAAACTAGAGAGAATACAAACTTTACAGAGTTAGTTCAAGAAAGCTACAGGACTGAAACCGACTAAAACAGCATCACCAGAAACTAGGAATAAATCCAAGCATAAAAACAATGTTAAAAATTATAAAAAGCTCTTGACAAATACCCATAC
>NW_027667831.1:135000-150000 GCF_963924665.1 Micromys minutus | reverse complement strand
CGTTTCAGAGACAGTCGTTTTGTGTGGTTGGCGGGTCGAATAATTTTGTAAGTCACCAGCGCACCGATTTTAGTCACTTTCTACGGGCAACCCTTCCGGTGACTTATAAGATGTTTCGGGTGGTTCCCGGTTCGTTTCAACTTTTCAGTCAACAGTGCAGCGTTTTCAGTCACTTCTGACATGTCACCCATTCCTGTGACTACCCAGTCGTTTAGGCTTGTGCACGGGTCGTTTCAACTTTTCAGTCACCCGCGTAGCATTTTCAATCACTTCCGACGTGCAACCCACTCCGTGGACTTCCCAGTTGCTTTGACTGGTTCGCTGATCGTTTCAAATTTACAGTCACCTGTGTAGCATTTTCACTTATTTCCGATGTGCAGCTCATTTCGAAAAATTACCAGTAGTTTCGTGTGGTTTCCAGGTCGTTTCAACTCTTCAGTCACTCGGGCATTGTTTTCAGTCACTCCCAAAGTGCAACTGATTCCTTGGTCTTCCCAGAGACATTAACAGGTTCGCGGGTCTATTTAAATTTACCGGTGAAGTTTGCAGTCACTTCCGACGTGCAGTCCATTCTGGGTACTTCCAAGTCTTTTTTTGTAAATCACACATTCTTTCAACTCTTCAGTCAGCGGGACAGCGTTTTCAGTCATAACCGATGTTCATCTTATTCCGGGTACTTCCTAGTCGTTTTTGCTGTTTCGCCTGTCGTTTCTACTTTCGGTCACGGGGCAGCGTTTTCAAGAACTACCAACGTGCAGCTAATCCAAGGTCTTCACAGTCGTTTTGGGTTATTCGCAGATCGTTTCTACCGAGGCAGCGTTTTCAAACACTCCCTACGTGCAGTCTACTCTATGGACTTCCCAGTCACTTAGGGTGGGACTCAGTTCATTTCAACTTTTCATTCACCAGGAAAGCGTTTTCAGGTACTTCCAATGTGCAGCCTATTCTGGGAACATGCCTGTCGCTTTTGATGGATCCCAGTTCTTTTCAACTTTTCTGTCAGTCGGGCAGTGTTTTCAGTCACTTCTTATGTGCAGCCTATTCCAAAAACTTCCTGGTCGTTTTGGGTCATTTCCGGGTCGTTTTACCCTTTCAGTATCCGGGGCAACGTTTTCTATTATAACCCACACGCCGTATGTTTCTGGTACTTTATAGTCGTTTAGTGAGGTTTGCGAAGCGTGTAACCTTTTCAGTCACCAAGGAAGCGTTTTCAGTCATTTACGACATGCAACCTATTACTGAGATTTCACAGTCGTTTCGTGTGGTTCGCGTGTCGTTAAAACTTCTTAGTCACCTGGGCAGCGTTTTTAATGACTTGTGACGTGCAACCCGTTTCGTGAACTTCACTGTCGTTTCAGGTGATTTCGAGTCGTTTCAACATTTCAATCACCGGGTAGACTTTTCATTTACCTCCGACGTGCAGCTCATTCCGTGGACTTACCTGTCCTGTGGAGTGGTTCGCAGGTCATTTCATCCTTTCAGTCACCGGGGCACGTTTTCATTCATATCGGACGTGCAGTTTATTCCGAGGACTTCCCAGTCGTTTTGGCTAGTTAGACTGTCCTTTCAACTTTTCATTCACCGAGGCTGGGTATTCAGTAAATATTGACATGCAACCCATTCCGGGGACTTCTTAGTCGTTTTGGGTGTTTCGTGGGTCTTTTCAACTTTTCAGATACAGGGGCAGCGTTTTCAGATACTTCCGATGTGCAGCTCATATCGGAGAGTCCCAGTCTTTTCGGTTTGTACCCGGGTTAGGGTTAGTGTTAGGGTTAGGGTTAGGGTTCGGGTTCGGGTTCAGTTTAAAGTTAGGGTTAGGGCTAGAGTTAGAGTGGTGCGCATGTGCAGTGTGTTGTGCATGCACCGAGTGTTGCAGATGCGCAGAGTTGTTAGAATTAGGGTTTGGTTAGGGTTATGGTTATTGTTAGGTTTAGGGTTTAGGGTTTAGTGTTTAGGGTTTAGGTTTTAGGGTTTAGGATTGTTTAAGATTTAGGGTGGTTTAGGTTTAGGGTTTAGGGTTAAGAGTTTAGGATTGTTTAAGGTTTAGGATTGTTTAGGGTATAGTGTTTAGGATTAAAAGTTTAGGGATGTTTAGGGTTTAGTGTTTAGGGTTCAGGGTTGTTTAAGGTTTAGCGTTCAAGGTTTAGGGTTTAGGGTTGTTTTAGGTTTAGTGTTTAGTGTTGTTTAGGGTATAGTGTTAATGGTTTAGGGTTTAGGGTTATTTAGAGTTTAGTGTTTAAGGTTTAGGGTATAGGGTTGTTTAGTGTTTAGTGTTTAGGGTTGTTTATGGTTTAGTGATTAGGGTTGTTTAGGGTTGTTTAGAGGTTAGTGTTTAGGGTTATTCAGGGTTTAAGATTTAAGGTTGTTCAGGGTTTAGGATTTATGGTTGTTCAGGGTTTAGAATTTAGAATTTAAGGTTAAAGGGTTAGGGTTAGGGTTAGGGTTAGGGTTAGGGTTAGGGTTAGGGTTAGGGTTATGGTTAGGGTAAAGGTTAGAGGTTAGGGTTAGGGTTAGCGTTAGGGTTAAGGTTAGAGTTAAGGTTAGGGTTAGGGTTAGGGTTAGGGCTAGGGTTAGGGTCAGGGTAAGGGTTAGGGGTTAGGGATAGGGTTAGCGTTAGGGTTAGGGTTAGGGTTAGGGTTAGGGTTAGGGTTAGATTTGGGTTAGGGTTAGGGTTAGGGTTAGGGTTAGGGTTAGGGTTAGGGTTAGGGTTAGGGTTAGGGTTAGGGTTAGGGTTAGGGTTAGGGTTAGGGTTAGTGTTAGGGTTAGGGTTAGGGTTAGGGTTAGGGTTAGGGTTAGGGTTAGGGTTAGGGTTAGGGTTAGGGTTAGGGTTAGGGTTAGGGCCAAGTTTAGGGTTAGGGCTAGGGTTAGCGTTAGGGTTAGGGTTAGGGCTAGGGTTAGCGTTAGGGTGATGGTTAGGGTTAGAGTTAGTATTAGGGTTAGGGTTAGGTTAGGGTTAGGGTTAGGGTTAGGGATAGGATTAGGGTTAGGGTTAGGGTTAGGGTTAGGGTTAGGGTTAGGGTTAGGGTTAGGGTTAGGGTTAGGGTTAGGGTGAGGGTGAGGGTTTGGGTTAGGGTTAGGGTTAGGGTTAGGGTTAGGGTTAGGGTTAGGGTTAGGGTTAGGGTTAAGGTTAGGGCTAGGTTTAGGGTTAGGGTTAGGGTTAGGGTTAGGGTTAGGTTTAGGGTTAGGGTTAGGGTTAGGGTTAGGGTTAGGGTTAGGGTTAGGGTTAGGGTTAGGGTTAGGGTTAGGGTTAGGGTTAGGGTTAGGGTTAGGGTTAGGGTTAGGGTTAGGGTTAGGGTTAGGGTTAGGGTTAGGGTTAGGGTTAGGGTTAGGGTTAGGGTTAGGGTTAAGTTTAGGGTTTAGGGTATATTGTTAAGATTAGGGTTAGGGTTAGGTTTAGGGTTTGGGTTATGGTTAGTGTTATGGTTATTGTTAAGTTTAAGGTTTAGGGTTTAGGGTTTAGGGTTTAAGGTTTTGGGTTTAGGATTGTTTAAATTTTAGCGTGGTTTAGGTTTAGGGTTTAGTGTTTAGGGTTTTGAAGTGAGAGAAGCGTAAAAGACAGGGGAGAAGCAAGAGAGAGGAGAGAGAAAAAGAGATAGAGGAGAGAGAGAATAAAGAGTAGACAGAAAAAAGAGAGAAGAGTGAAAGTTAGAAAGAGGAGAAAGAGAGGAGAGAAGACAGAGGAGAGAGGAGAGAGGAGAGACAGAAAGAGTGAGAGAAGAGAGAGGAGAAAGACACAACAAAGAGACAGAGAGGAGCGAGGAAAGTGAGAGATAGGAGAAAGGCGAGAAAGAGAAAGAGAAAGAGGACAGAGAGGAGGGAGAGAATAATACATAATGGAGAGAAAGAGAGAGGAGAGAGAAAGAGAAAAAAATGAGAGAAAGAGGAGAGAGAGGAGAGAGAAGAGAGAGGAACGAATAAGAGAGAGAGTAGAAAGAGAGAGTTGAGAGAGAGAGGGGAGAGACAGAAAGATAGAGGGGAAGGAGAGAGTGGAGAGAGATAAAGGAGATAGAGAAATAGAGAGAAGAGAGAGAAAGAGAAAAACAGAGAAAGAGAGGATAAAGAGAAGAAAAAGGAGAGTGAAAAATTGAGAGATGACAAAAAGGAAAAAGAGTCGAGAGCAGCAACAGATGGAGAGAAAAAGGAGAGAAAGGAGATAAAGGTAAAGAGCAAGAATGGAGAGATGAAGAAAAAAAGAGAGAAGAGGTAGGAGAGAGAAAGAAACAGAAAAAAGGGAAAGTAGTAGTTTCAACTTTTCAGTCACTGGGGTAGTGTCTTCAGTCAATAACGAAGTACAGCAGGTTTCGGGTATTTCCCAGTTGTTTTGTGTGATTCGCGTGTAGTTTCAACTTTCAGTCACCGTTTCAGCATTTTTAGTCACGACGTGCAGCATGTGTCGGGGACTTTCCACTCGTTATGTGTGGTTCACGAGACGTATCAACTTTTCAGTCACCGGGACAGCGTTATCTATCACAAAGGACATGAAGCCGATTCCAGGGCGTACCCAGTCGTTTTTGGTGGATTGCGGGTTGTTTCACCTTTTCAGTCTTTGAAAGTTTTTTCAATCACTTTCTATGAGCAGCCCATTTTGAGAACTTCCCAGTCGTTTTGGGTGGTTGGCGGGTCGCTTCAACTTCTTAGTCACCAGTACAGCATTTTCTGTCAACTCCGACGTGCAGCCCGTTCAGAAGACTTACCAGTCGTTTTGGGAGCTTCACGGGTCGTTTGACCTTTTGAGTCACAGGGATATGTTTTCAGTCACTTTCGACGTACAGTTCTTTCTCAGGACTTCCCAGTCATTTTCGATGATTTGCGGGTCATTTCAACTTTTCAATCACCGAAGAAAAGTTTTCAGTCAATTCCAACGTGCAACCCGTTCCGTGGTCTTCCCACTCGTTTTGAGTTGTGTGCGGGTCGTTTCAACTTTTCTGCCAAAGGGGCAGCGATTCAGTCACTTCAGACATGCAACCCGTTCCGTAGTCTTCCAACTCGTTTTGAGCTGTGTGCGGGTCTTTTTAACTATTCTGTCAAATGAGCAACGTTTCAGTCATGTCAGACATGCAGCCCATCCGGTGACTTCCCATTCGTTTTGGGTGGTTCTCGAAACGTTTAAACTTTACAGTCACCGGGTAGAATTTTCAGTCATTTCTGACGTGCATCCCATTCCGGATACTTCCCAGTCGTTTTGGTGGATCACATGTTGTTTCAACTTCTTAGTCACCGGGGAAACTTTTTCAGTACCTTCCGACGTTCATCCCATAACGGAGACTTCCCAGTAAAGATGGGCGATTGGCGTTTCATTACAAGTTTTCAGTCATTGGGGCACTATTCTCAGTCAATTCCTATGAGCAGCCCGTTTCGATGACTTCTGAGTTCTTTTTTGCGTGGTTCGCTCAAAATTGGAATATTTCATTCACCTGGACAACGTTTTCAGTCAATTCCGACGTGCAGCTCGTTCCAGGAACTTCCCAGTTGTTTTGGGTAATTCTCAGGTCGTTTCAACTCTTCAGTCACCGCAAAATCATTTTCAGTTAATTCGGACGTGCAACCCATTCTGAGGACTTCCCAGTCTTTTTGTGAATTTTGTGGGTTGTTTGAACTTTTCAGTCACCCGGTAAGCATTTTAGTCACTTCCAATGTGAAGCACATTCCGGAGACTTCCCAGTCGTTTTCAGAGGTTCGCGAGTGTTTTCTATTTTCATTCACTTGGGGCAGCGTTTTCCGTAACTTCCTACGTGCAGCCCATTCGGTGACCTTCCCAGTCGTTTTTGGTGGTTTGTGAGTTGTTTCAACTTTACAGTAAGCGGGACTGCGGCACATTCCGGGTCTTCCAGTCGTTTAAGGAGGATCACGGTTCAAGTTTTCTGTCATCAGAGCAGCGTTCTCAATTAATTCCAACGTGCAGTTTAATCTCGGGACTTCCTAGTCATTTTGGGTGATTCGCGGGTCATTTCAACTTTAAGTCAATGGGCAGTGTCTTCTGTCAATTTCTAAGTGCATCCCGTTCTGATGACCTCTCAATCCTTTTGTGTGGTTCGCGTGTCGTTTCAATATTCAGTTACCGATGCAGCGTTGTCAGTCATGTCCGACGTGCAGACCGTTTCATGGACTTACCATTTGTTTTGTGTGGTTCTCGGTTTCATTCAACTTTTCAGTAACAAGACACGCATTTTCAGTCACGTTATGCAGCACATTTCTGGGACTTCCCAGTCATTTCGGGTGGTTCACATACCGTTTCACCTTTAAAGTTTCTGGGGCAGTTCGTTTCTACATTTCACTGTTTAGGGGTAGCGTTTTTAGTCACTTTTAAATAGCCGCTGTGCCGGGGGTTCACCAGTCGCTTTTGGTGGATAGCAGATAGTTTCAACTTTTTAAGTCTCTGAGGCAGTGTTTTTCGTCACAACCGACATGAAATACGTTTCAGAGACAGTCGTTTTGTGTGGTTGGCGGGTCGAATAATTTTGTAAGTCACCAGCGCACCGATTTTAGTCACTTTCTACGGGCAACCCTTCCGGTGACTTATAAGATGTTTCGGGTGGTTCCCGGTTCGTTTCAACTTTTCAGTCAACAGTGCAGCGTTTTCAGTCACTTCTGACATGTCACCCATTCCTGTGACTACCCAGTCGTTTAGGCTTGTGCACGGGTCGTTTCAACTTTTCAGTCACCCGCGTAGCGTTTTCAATCACTTCCGACGTGCAACCCACTCCGTGGACTTCCCAGTTGCTTTGACTGGTTCGCTGATCGTTTCAAATTTACAGTCACCTGTGTAGCATTTTCACTTATTTCCGATGTGCAGCTCATTTCGAAAAATTACCAGTAGTTTCGTGTGGTTTCCAGGTCGTTTCAACTCTTCAGTCACTCGGGCATTGTTTTCAGTCACTCCCAAAGTGCAACTGATTCCTTGGTCTTCCCAGAGACATTAACAGGTTCGCGGGTCTATTTAAATTTACCGGTGAAGTTTGCAGTCACTTCCGACGTGCAGTCCATTCTGGGTACTTCCAAGTCTTTTTTTGTAAATCACACATTCTTTCAACTCTTCAGTCAGCGGGACAGCGTTTTCAGTCATAACCGATGTTCATCTTATTCCGGGTACTTCCTAGTCGTTTTTGCTGTTTCGCCTGTCGTTTCTACTTTCGGTCACGGGGCAGCGTTTTCAAGAACTACCAACGTGCAGCTAATCCAAGGTCTTCACAGTCGTTTTGGGTTATTCGCAGATCGTTTCTACCGAGGCAGCGTTTTCAAACACTCCCTACGTGCAGTCTACTCTATGGACTTCCCAGTCACTTAGGGTGGGACTCAGTTCATTTCAACTTTTCATTCACCAGGAAAGCGTTTTCAGGTACTTCCAATGTGCAGCCTATTCTGGGAACATGCCTGTCGCTTTTGATGGATCCCAGTTCTTTTCAACTTTTCTGTCAGTCGGGCAGTGTTTTCAGTCACTTCTTATGTGCAGCCTATTCCAAAAACTTCCTGGTCGTTTTGGGTCATTTCCGGGTCGTTTTACCCTTTCAGTATCCGGGGCAACGTTTTCTATTATAACCCACACGCCGTATGTTTCTGGTACTTTATAGTCGTTTAGTGAGGTTTGCGAAGCGTGTAACCTTTTCAGTCACCAAGGAAGCGTTTTCAGTGATTTACGACATGCAACCTATTACTGAGATTTCACAGTCGTTTCGTGTGGTTCGCGTGTCGTTAAAACTTCTTAGTCACCTGGGCAGCGTTTTTAATGACTTGTGACGTGCAACCCGTTTCGTGAACTTCACTGTCGTTTCAGGTGATTTCGAGTCGTTTCAACATTTCAATCACCGGGTAGACTTTTCATTTACCTCCGACGTGCAGCTCATTCCGTGGACTTACCTGTCCTGTGGAGTGGTTCGCAGGTCATTTCATCCTTTCAGTCACCGGGGCACGTTTTCATTCATATCGGACGTGCAGTTTATTCCGAGGACTTCCCAGTCGTTTTGGCTAGTTAGACTGTCCTTTCAACTTTTCATTCACCGAGGCTGGGTATTCAGTAAATATTGACATGCAACCCATTCCGGGGACTTCTTAGTCGTTTTGGGTGTTTCGTGGGTCTTTTCAACTTTTCAGATACAGGGGCAGCGTTTTCAGATACTTCCGATGTGCAGCTCATATCGGAGAGTCCCAGTCTTTTCGGTTTGTACCCGGGTTAGGGTTAGTGTTAGGGTTAGGGTTAGGGTTCGGGTTCGGGTTCAGTTTAAAGTTAGGGTTAGGGCTAGAGTTAGAGTGGTGCGCATGTGCAGTGTGTTGTGCATGCACCGAGTGTTGCAGATGCGCAGAGTTGTTAGAATTAGGGTTTGGTTAGGGTTATGGTTATTGTTAGGTTTAGGGTTTAGGGTTTAGTGTTTAGGGTTTAGGTTTTAGGGTTTAGGATTGTTTAAGATTTAGGGTGGTTTAGGTTTAGGGTTTAGGGTTAAGAGTTTAGGATTGTTTAAGGTTTAGGATTGTTTAGGGTATAGTGTTTAGGATTAAAAGTTTAGGGATGTTTAGGGTTTAGTGTTTAGGGTTCAGGGTTGTTTAAGGTTTAGCGTTCAAGGTTTAGGGTTTAGGGTTGTTTTAGGTTTAGTGTTTAGTGTTGTTTAGGGTATAGTGTTAATGGTTTAGGGTTTAGGGTTATTTAGGGTTTAGTGTTTAAGGTTTAGGGTATAGGGTTGTTTAGTGTTTAGTGTTTAGGGTTGTTTATGGTTTAGTGATTAGGGTTGTTTAGGGTTGTTTAGAGGTTAGTGTTTAGGGTTATTCAGGGTTTAAGATTTAAGGTTGTTCAGGGTTTAGGATTTATGGTTGTTCAGGGTTTAGAATTTAGAATTTAAGGTTAAAGGGTTAGGGTTAGGGTTAGGGTTAGGGTTAGGGTTAGGGTTAGGGTTAGGGTTATGGTTAGGGTAAAGGTTAGAGGTTAGGGTTAGGGTTAGCGTTAGGGTTAAGGTTAGAGTTAAGGTTAGGGTTAGGGTTAGGGTTAGGGCTAGGGTTAGGGTCAGGGTAAGGGTTAGGGGTTAGGGATAGGGTTAGCGTTAGGGTTAGGGTTAGGGTTAGGGTTAGGGTTAGGGTTAGGGTTAGGGTTAGGGTTAGGGTTAGGGTTAGGGTTAGGGTTAGGGTTAGGGTTAGGGTTAGGGTTAGGGTTAGGGTTAGGGTTAGGGTTAGGGTTAGGGTTAGGGTTAGGGTTAGGGTTAGGGTTAGGGTTAGTGTTAGGGTTAGGGTTAGGGTTAGGGTTAGGGTTAGGGTTAGGGTTAGGGTTAGGGTTAGGGCCAAGTTTAGGGTTAGGGCTAGGGTTAGCGTTAGGGTTAGGGTTAGGGCTAGGGTTAGCGTTAGGGTGAGGGTTAGGGTTAGAGTTAGTATTAGGGTTAGGGTTAGGTTAGGGTTAGGGTTAGGGTTAGGGATAGGATTAGGGTTAGGGTTAGGGTTAGGGTTAGGGTTAGGGTTAGGGTTAGGGTTAGGGTGAGGGTGAGGGTTTGGGTTAGAATTAGGGTTAGGGTTAGGGTTAGGGTTAGGGTTAGGGTTAGGGTTAGGGTTAAGGTTAGGGCTAGGTTTAGGGTTAGGGTTAGGGTTAGGGTTAAGGTTAGGGTTAGGGTTAGGGTTAGGGTTAGGGTTAGGGTTAGGGTTAGGGTTAGGGTTAGGGTTAGGGTTAGGGTTAGGGTTAGGGTTAGGGTTAGGGTTAGGGTTAGGGTTAGGGTTAGGGTTAGGGTTAGGGTTAGTGTTAGGGTTAGGGTTAGGGTTAGGGTTAGGGTTAGGGTTAGGGTTAGGGTTAAGTTTAGGGTTTAGGGTATATTGTTAGGATTAGGGTTAGGGTTAGGTTTAGGGTTTGGGTTATGGTTAGTGTTATGGTTATTGTTAAGTTTAAGGTTTAGGGTTTAGGGTTTAGGGTTTAAGGTTTTGGGTTTAGGATTGTTTAAATTTTAGCGTGGTTTAGGTTTAGGGTTTAGTGTTTAGGGTTTTGAAGTGAGAGAAGCGTAAAAGACAGGGGAGAAGCAAGAGAGAGGAGAGAGAAAAAGAGATAGAGGAGAGAGAGAATAAAGAGTAGACAGAAAAAAGAGAGAAGAGTGAAAGTTAGAAAGAGGAGAAAGAGAGGAGAGAAGACAGGAGAGAGGAGAGAGGAGAGACAGAAAGAGTGAGAGAAGAGAGAGGAGAAAGACACAACAAAGAGACAGAGAGGAGCGAGGAAAGTGAGAGATAGGAGAAAGGCGAGAAAGAGAAAGAGAAAGAGGACAGAGAGGAGGGAGAGAATAATACATAATGGAGAGAAAGAGAGAGGAGAGAGAAAGAGAAAAAAATGAGAGAAAGAGGAGAGAGAGGAGAGAGGAGAGAGAGGAACGAATAAGAGAGAGAGTAGAAAGAGAGAGTTGAGAGAGAGAGGGGAGAGACAGAAAGATAGAGGGGAAGGAGAGAGTGGAGAGAGATAAAGGAGATAGAGAAATAGAGAGGAGAAAGAGAGAGAAAGAGAAAAACAGAGAAAGAGAGGATAAAGAGAAGAAAAAGGAGAGTGAAAAATTGAGAGATGACAAAAAGGAAAAAGAGTCGAGAGCAGCAACAGATGGAGAGAAAAAGGAGAGAAAGGAGATAAAGGTAAAGAGCAAGAATGGAGAGATGAAGAAAAAAAGAGAGAAGAGGTAGGAGAGAGAAAGAAACAGAAAAAAGGGAAAGTAGTAGTTTCAACTTTTCAGTCACTAGGGTAGTGTCTTCAGTCAATAACGAAGTACAGCAGGTTTCGGGTATTTCCCAGTTGTTTTGTGTGATTCGCGTGTAGTTTCAACTTTCAGTCACCGTTTCAGCATTTTTAGTCACGACGTGCAGCATGTGTCGGGGACTTTCCACTCGTTATGTGTGGTTCACGAGACGTATCAACTTTTCAGTCACCGGGACAGCGTTATCTATCACAAAGGACATGAAGCCGATTCCAGGGCGTACCCAGTCGTTTTTGGTGGATTGCGGGTTGTTTCACCTTTTCAGTCTTTGAAAGTTTTTTCAATCACTTTCTATGAGCAGCCCATTTTGAGAACTTCCCAGTCGTTTTGGGTGGTTGGCGGGTCGCTTCAACTTCTTAGTCACCAGTACAGCATTTTCTGTCAACTCCGACGTGCAGCCCGTTCAGAAGACTTACCAGTCGTTTTGGGAGCTTCACGGGTCGTTTGACCTTTTGAGTCACAGGGATATGTTTTCAGTCACTTTCGACGTACAGTTCTTTCTCAGGACTTCCCAGTCATTTTCGATGATTTGCGGGTCATTTCAACTTTTCAATCACCGAAGAAAAGTTTTCAGTCAATTCCAACGTGCAACCCGTTCCATGGTCTTCCCACTCGTTTTGAGTTGTGTGCGGGTCGTTTCAACTTTTCTGCCAAAGGGGCAGCGATTCAGTCACTTCAGACATGCAACCCGTTCCGTAGTCTTCCAACTCGTTTTGAGCTGTGTGCGGGTCTTTTTAACTATTCTGTCAAATGAGCAATGTTTCAGTCATGTCAGACATGCAGCCCATCCGGTGACTTCCCATTCGTTTTGGGTGGTTCTCGAAACGTTTAAACTTTACAGTCACCGGGTAGAATTTTCAGTCATTTCTGACGTGCATCCCATTCCGGATACTTCCCAGTCGTTTTGGTGGATCACATGTTGTTTCAACTTCTTAGTCACCGGGGAAACTTTTTCAGTACCTTCCGACGTTCATCCCATAACGGAGACTTCCCAGTAAAGATGGGCGATTGGCGTTTCATTACAAGTTTTCAGTCATTGGGGCACTATTCTCAGTCAATTCCTATGAGCAGCCCGTTTCGATGACTTCTGAGTTCTTTTTTGCGTGGTTCGCTCGAAATTGGAATATTTCATTCACCTGGACAACGTTTTCAGTCAATTCCGACGTGCAGCTCGTTCCAGGAACTTCCCAGTTGTTTTGGGTAATTCTCAGGTCGTTTCAACTCTTCAGTCACCGCAAAATCATTTTCAGTTAATTCGGACGTGCAACCCATTCTGAGGACTTCCCAGTCTTTTTGTGAATTTTGTGGGTTGTTTGAACTTTTCAGTCACCCGGTAAGCATTTTAGTCACTTCCAATGTGAAGCACATTCCGGAGACTTCCCAGTCGTTTTCAGAGGTTCGCGAGTGTTTTCTATTTTCATTCACTTGGGGCAGCGTTTTCCGTAACTTCCTACGTGCAGCCCATTCGGTGACCTTCCCAGTCGTTTTTGGTGGTTTGTGAGTTGTTTCAACTTTACAGTAAGCGGGACTGCGGCACATTCCGGGTCTTCCAGTCGTTTAAGGAGGATCACGGTTCAAGTTTTCTGTCATCAGAGCAGCGTTCTCAATTAATTCCAACGTGCAGTTTAATCTCGGGACTTCCTAGTCATTTTGGGTGATTCGCGGGTCATTTCAACTTTAAGTCAATGGGCAGTGTCTTCTGTCAATTTCTAAGTGCATCCCGTTCTGATGACCTCTCAATCCTTTTGTGTGGTTCGCGTGTCGTTTCAATATTCAGTTACCGATGCAGCGTTGTCAGTCATGTCCGACGTGCAGACCGTTTCATGGACTTACCATTTGTTTTGTGTGGTTCTCGGTTTCATTCAACTTTTCAGTAACAAGACACGCATTTTCAGTCACGTTATGCAGCACATTTCTGGGACTTCCCAGTCATTTCGGGTGGTTCACATACCGTTTCACCTTTAAAGTTTCTGGGGCAGTTCGTTTCTACATTTCACTGTTTAGGGGTAGCGTTTTTAGTCACTTTTAAATAGCCGCTGTGCCGGGGGTTCACCAGTCGCTTTTGGTGGATAGCAGATAGTTTCAACTTTTTAAGTCTCTGAGGCAGTGTTTTTCGTCACAACCGACATGAAATACGTTTCAGAGACAGTCGTTTTGTGTGGTTGGCGGGTCGAATAATTTTGTAAGTCACCAGCGCACCGATTTTAGTCACTTTCTACGGGCAACCCTTCCGGTGACTTATAAGATGTTTCGGGTGGTTCCCGGTTCGTTTCAACTTTTCAGTCAACAGTGCAGCGTTTTCAGTCACTTCTGACATGTCACCCATTCCTGTGACTACCCAGTCGTTTAGGCTTGTGCACGGGTCGTTTCAACTTTTCAGTCACCCGCGTAGCGTTTTCAATCACTTCCGACGTGCAACCCACTCCGTGGACTTCCCAGTTGCTTTGACTGGTTCGCTGATCGTTTCAAATTTACAGTCACCTGTGTAGCATTTTCACTTATTTCCGATGTGCAGCTCATTTCGAAAAATTACCAGTAGTTTCGTGTGGTTTCCAGGTCGTTTCAACTCTTCAGTCACTCGGGCATTGTTTTCAGTCACTCCCAAAGTGCAACTGATTCCTTGGTCTTCCCAGAGACATTAACAGGTTCGCGGGTCTATTTAAATTTACCGGTGAAGTTTGCAGTCACTTCCGACGTGCAGTCCATTCTGGGTACTTCCAAGTCTTTTTTTGTAAATCACACATTCTTTCAACTCTTCAGTCAGCGGGACAGCGTTTTCAGTCATAACCGATGTTCATCTTATTCCGGGTACTTCCTAGTCGTTTTTGCTGTTTCGCCTGTCGTTTCTACTTTCAGTCACGGGGCAGCGTTTTCAGGAACTACCAACGTGCAGCTAATCCAAGGTCTTCACAGTCGTTTTGGGTTATTCGCAGATCGTTTCTACCGAGGCAGCGTTTTCAAACACTCCCTACGTGCAGTCTACTCTATGGACTTCCCAGTCACTTAGGGTGGGACTCAGTTCATTTCAACTTTTCATTCACCAGGAAAGCGTTTTCAGGTACTTCCAATGTGCAGCCTATTCTGGGAACATGCCTGTCGCTTTTGAAGGATCCCAGTTCTTTTCAACTTTTCTGTCAGTCGGGCAGTGTTTTCAGTCACTTCTTATGTGCAGCCTATTCCAAAAACTTCCTGGTCGTTTTGGGTCATTTCCGGGTCGTTTTACCCTTTCAGTATCCGGGGCAACGTTTTCTATTATAACCCACGCGCCGTATGTTTCTGGTACTTTATAGTCGTTTAGTGAGGTTTGCGAAGCGTGTAACCTTTTCAGTCACCAAGGAAGCGTTTTCAGTCATTTACGACATGCAACCTATTACTGAGATTTCACAGTCGTTTCGTGTGGTTCGCGTGTCGTTAAAACTTCTTAGTCACCTGGGCAGCGTTTTTAATGACTTGTGACGTGCAACCCGTTTCGTGAACTTCACTGTCGTTTCAGGTGATTTCGAGTCGTTTCAACATTTCAATCACCGGGTAGACTTTTCATTTACCTCCGACGTGCAGCTCATTCCGTGGACTTACCTGTCCTGTGGAGTGGTTCGCAGGTCATTTCATCCTTTCAGTCACCGGGGCACGTTTTCATTCATATCGGACGTGCAGTTTATTCCGAGGACTTCCCAGTCGTTTTGGCTGGTTAGACTGTCCTTTCAACTTTTCATTCACCGAGGCTGGGTATTCAGTAAATATTGACATGCAACCCATTCCGGGGACTTCTTAGTCGTTTTGGGTGTTTCGTGGGTCTTTTCAACTTTTCAGATACAGGGGCAGCGTTTTCAGATACTTCCGATGTGCAGCTCATATCGGAGAGTCCCAGTCTTTTCGGTTTGTACCCGGGTTAGGGTTAGCGTTAGGGTTAGGGTTAGGGTTCGGGTTCGGGTTCAGTTTAAAGTTAGGGTTAGGGCTAGAGTTAGAGTGGTGCGCATGTGCAGTGTGTTGCGCATGCACCGAGTGTTGCAGATGCGCAGAGTTGTTAGAATTAGGGTTTGGTTAGGGTTATGGTTATTGTTAGGTTTAGGGTTTAGGGTTTAGTGTTTAGGGTTTAGGTTTTAGGGTTTAGGATTGTTTAAGATTTAGGGTGGTTTAGGTTTAGGGTTTAGGGTTAAGAGTTTAGGATTGTTTAAGGTTTAGGATTGTTTAGGGTATAGTGTTTAGGATTAAAAGTTTAGGGATGTTTAGGGTTTATTGTTTAGGGTTCAGGGTTGTTTAAGGTTTAGCGTTCAAGGTTTAGGGTTTAGGGTTGTTTTAGGTTTAG
>NW_027667831.1:0-130000 GCF_963924665.1 Micromys minutus | reverse complement strand
GAAAAGGCAGAAATTGCACTTATTTGGAGTCTAAAAGGCGGAAAATCCCCTTATTTTGGGGCAAAAGTGAAGAAATTTCCCTTTTTTCTGGCAAAAAGTTATACATTCCCTTTTTTTTCGGGCAAAAAGGCAGAAATTCCCCGTATTTTGGAGCAAAATTGCAGAAATTCCCCAAATTTTGGGGCAAAAAGGCAAAAATTCTTCTTATTTTTGGGTAAAACTGCAGAAATTTCACTTATTTCGCGGCAAAATGGCAGAAATTTTCTTCTTTTCGGCGAAAAAGGCAGAAAATCCCGGTATTTTGGAGCAAAATTGCAGTAATTCACCTAATTTTTGTGGTATAAAATGCAGTAATTTTCTTTATTTTGGGGCAAACGGGCAGAAATTTCTTTTAATATGGGGCAAAAGGAAGAAATTCCCCATATTTTGGGGCAAAATTGCAGAAATTTCCTTTATTTGGAAGCAAAAAAAAGAAATTCCTTTTATTTTCGGGCAAAATTGCAGAAATTTCCCTTATTATGGGTTAAAATTGCAGAAATTTCCCTTATTTTAGGGCAAAATTGCAGAAATTTCACTTATTTCAGAGAAAAAGAAGCAAAAATTTTTCTTATTTTGGGGCAAAAAGGCAGAAATTCCCATTATTTTGGGGCAAAGAGGCAGAAATTCACCTTATTTTGGGGTAAAATATCAGAAATTACACATATTTCAGGGCAAAAAGGCAGAAATTCCCCTTATTTAAGGCAAAAAGGCAGAAATTCCCCTTATTTTGGGATAAAATTGCAGAAATTTCCTTTGGGGGCAAAAAGGCAGAAAATCCCCTTAATTTCAGGCAAAAAAGCAGAAATTTCCCGTATTTTGGAGCAAAATAGCAGAAATTCCCCTAATATTAAGGCAAAAATGCACAAAAAGGAAGAAGTTCCCCTTATTTTCGGGAAAAGGGGCAGAAATTCCCTGTATTTTGAAGCAAAATTGCAGAAATTCTCCTAATCTTAAGGTAAAAAAGCAGAAATTCTCTATATGTTGGGGCAAAAAGACAGAATTTCTCCTTATTTTGGGGCAAAACTCAGAAATTCCACTTATTTTGGAGCAAAATTGCAGAAATTTCCCATAGTTTGGGGCAAAAATGCAGAAATTCCCCTTATTTTGAGGTAAAAAGGCTGAAATTCCCCTTATTGGGGGCAAAAAGGCAGAAATTTCCCTTATTTTGGGACAAAATTGCAGAAATTTCACTTATTTCAGGGTAATAAGTCAGAAATTTCCCTTATTTTGGGGCAAAAAAGACAGAAATTCCCTTTGTTTGGGGGAAAAAGACAGAAATTTTACTTATTTAGAGGCAAAAATGCAGAAATTCCCCTTATTTTGGAACAAATATAAAGAAAATTCCCCCTTTTTATGGCAAAAAGGTATGCATTCTTCTTATTTTCGGGCAAAAAAACAGAAATTTCTTGTATTTTGGAGCAAAATTGCAGAAATTCCCCTAATTTTGGGGCAAAAGGCAGAAACTCCCTATACTTTGGGGCAAAAATCAGAAATTCCCCTTATTTTGGAGCAAAATTCCAGAAATTTCCTTTATTTTGTGGTAAAATTGCAGAAATTTACCTTATGTTCAGGCAAAATTGCAAAAATTTCTCTTATTTGGGGCAAAATTGCAGATATTTCACTTATTTTCAGGTAAAAAGGCTGAAATTTCCTTTATTTTTGGGCAAAAAGGGAGAAATTTCCCTTATTTTGAGGCAAATTTGTAGAAATTTTCCTTATTTTGGGGCAAAAAGGCAGAAATTCCCCTTATTTTGAGGTAATAAGGCTGAAATTCCCCTTATTTTGGGGCAAAAAGGCAGAAATTTTCCTTATTTTCGGGCAAAATTGCAGAAATTTCATTTATTTCAGGGTAAAAAGTCAAAATTCCTCATATTTTGTGGCAAAAAGCAGAAATTTCCCTTATTTTGAGGTAATAAGGCTGAAATTCCCCTTATTTTGGGGCAAAAAGGCAGAAATTCCCCTTTTTTTGGGGTAAAATTGCAGAAATTTCAAATATTTCAGGGCAAAATGGCAGAAATTCCCCTTATTTTGGGGCAAAAAGATGAAATCCCTAATTTTTGGCTAAAATAGAAGAAATTTCACTTATTTCGGACGAGAAAGGCAGAAATTCCACTTAATTTCAGGCAAAAAGGGAGAAATGACACGTATTTTGGAGCAAAATTGCAGAAATTCCCCTAATATTGGTGCAAAAATGCAGAAATTGCCTTTATTTTGAGGCAAAAAGGCAGAAATTCTCCATATTTTGGTGTAAAAAGGCTGAAATTCCCCTTATTTTGAGGTAAAATGCAGAAATTCCCCATATTTTGGGGCAAAAGGCAGAATTTCCCCTCATTTTGGGGCAAAAAGGCACAAATTTCCCTTATTTTCGGGCAAAATTGCAGAAATTTTATTTATTTCAGGGAAAAAAGTCAGAAATTCCCCTTATTTTGGGGCAAAAAGCAAAAATTCCTTTTATTATGGTACAAAATTGAAGAAATTTTTTTTATTTTGGAACAAAAAAAGAGAAATTCCCCATATTTTGGGGCAAAACGCAGAAATTCTTCTTATTTTGAGGTAAAATGCAGAAATTCCCCTTATTTAGAGGTAAAATGCAGAAATTCCCCAAATATTGTGGGAAAATGCAGAAATTCCCTTATTTTGGGGCTAAAAGGCAGAAATTCCCCGTATTTTGAAGCAAAATTGCAGAAATTCTCATAATTTTCGGGAAAAAGGCAGAAATTCTACTTATTTTGGGGCAAAAAGACAGAAAATCTCCTTTTTTCGGGAGCAAACAGTCAGAAATTCCCTTTATTTTGGGGCAAAATTGCACAAAATTCCTATACATTGGGGCAAAATTGCTGAAATTTCCCTTATTTTGGGGCAAAATTGCAGAAATTTCACTTATTTCAGGGAAAAAAGGCAGAAATTTTCCTTATTTTGGGGCAAAAAGGCAGAAATTTTTTATATTTTGTGGCAAAAATGGAGAAATTCCTCTTATTTTGAGGTAAAAAGGCTGAAATTCCCTTTATTTGAGGACAAAAAGGCAGAAATTTCTTTTATTTTGGAGCAAAATTGCAGAAATTTCACTTATTTCAGGGTAATAAGTCAGAAATTTTCCTTATTTTGGGGCAAAAAAGACAGAAATTCCCTTTGTTTTGGGGGAAAATGTCAGAAATTCCACTTATTTAGAGGCAAAAAAGCAGAAATTCCCCTTATTTTGGAGCAAAAATGAAGAAAATTTCCTTTTTTATGGCAAAAAGGTATGCATTCTTCTTATTTTCAGGCAAAAAGGCAGAAATTCCCCGTATTTTGGAGCAAAATTGCAGAAATTCCCCTAATTGTGAGGCAAAAAGGCAGAAATTCCCTATATGTTGGGACAAAAAGACAGAAATTCTCCTTATTTTGGGGCAAAACTAAGAAATTTCACTTATTTTGGGGCAAAATTCCAGAAATTTCCTTTATTTGGGGCAAAATTGCAGAAATTTGACTTATTTCAGAAAAAAAGCAGAAATTTTCTTATTTTGGGGCAAAAAGGCAGAAATTTCTTTTATTTTGGTACAAAATTGCAGAAATTTTTCTAATTTTGGGGCAAAAAGGCAGAAATTTCCCATATTTTGGGGAAAAATGCAGAAATTCCCCTTATTTTGAGGTAAAAAGGCTGAAATTCCCCTTATTTGGGGACAAAAATGCAGAAATTACCCTTATTTTGAGGCGAAATTGCAGAAATTTCACTTATTTCAGGGTAATAAGTCAGAAATTTTCCTTATTTTGGGGAAAAAAGACAGAAATTCCCTTTGTTTTGGGGGAAAATGTTAGAAATTCCACTTATTTAGAGGCAAGAAAGCAGAAATTCCCATTATTTTGGAGCAAAAATGAAGAAATTTCCCTTTTTTATGGCAAACAGGTATGCATTCTTCTTATTTTCGGGCAAAAAGGCAGAAACTCCTCGTATTTTGGAGCAAAATTGCAGAAATTCCCCTAATTGTGGGGCAAAAAGGCAGAAATTTCCTATATGTTGGGGCAAAAAGACAGAAATTCTTTTTATTTTGGGGCAAAACTCAGAAATCCCACATATTTTTGGGCAAAATTGCAGAAATTTCACTTATTTCAGAAAAAAAAGCAGAAATTTTCTTATTTTGGAGCAAAAAGGCAGAAATTTCTTTTAGTACAAAATTGCAGAAATTTTTCTTATTTTGGGGCAAAAAGGCAGAAATTTCTCATATTTTGGGGCAAAAATACAGAAATTCCCCTTATTTTGAGGTAAAAAGGCTGAAATTCTTATTATTTGGGGGCAAAAGGCAGAAATTTTCCTTATTTCGGGCAAAATTGCAGAAATTTCACTTACTTCATAGTAATAAGTCAGAAATTTTCCTTATTTTGGGGCAAAAAGACAGAAATTCCCTTTGTTTTGGGGGAAAAAGACAGATATTCTACTTATTTAGAGGCAAAAAAGCAGAAATTCCCTTTATTTTGGTGCAAAAATGAAGAAATTTTACTTTTTTATGGCAAAAAGGTATGCATTCCCCTTATTTTCGGGCAAAAAGGCAGAAATTCCTCGTATTTTAGAGCAAAATTGCAGAAATTCCCGTAATTGTGTGGCAAAAAGGCAGAAATTCTCTACATGTTGGGGCAAAAAGACAGAAATTCTCCTTATTTTGGGGCAAAACCCAGAAATTCCACTTATTTTGGAGCAAAATTGCAGAAATTTGACTTATTTTGGAGCAAAATTGCAGAAATTTCACTTATTTCTGAAAAAAAGCAGAAATTCTTTTATTTTGGAGCAAAAAGGCAGAAATTTTTTTTATTTTGGTACAAAATTGCAAAAATTTTTCCTATTTTGGGGCAAAAAGGCAGAATTTTCCCATATTTTGGGGCAAAAATTCAGAAATTCCCCTTATTTTGAGGTAAAAAGGTTAAAATTCCTTTTATTTGGGGGCAAAAAGGCAGAAATTTCTCTTATTTTGGGGCAAAATTGCAGAAATTTCCCTTATTTCAGGGTAATAAGTCAGATATTTTCCTTATTTTGGGGCAAAAAAGAGAGAAATTCCCTTTGTTTTGGGGGAAAAAGACAGAAATTCCACTTATTTAGAGGCAAAAAAGCAGAAATTCCCCTTATATTGGAGCAAAAATGAAGAAATTTCCCTTTTTTGTGGCAAAAGGTATACATTCCCCTTATTTTGGGGCAAAATTCCAAAAATTTTCCTTATTCTGTGGCAAAATTGCAGAAATTTCACTTATTTCAGAGAAAAAAGGCAGAAATTTTCCTTATTTTGGGGCAAAAAGGCAGAAATTTTTTATATTTTGTGGCAAAAATGCAGAAATTCCTCTTATTTTTAGGTAAAAATGCTGAAATTCTTCTTATTTGGGGGCAAAAAAGCAGAAATTTCCCTTATTTTGGGGCAAAATTGCAGAAATTTCACTTACTTCAGGGTAATAAGTCAGAAATTTTCCTTATTTTGGGGCAATAGAGACAGAAATTCCCTTTGTTTTGGGGGAAAAAGTCAGAAATTTCACTTATTTAGAGGCAAAAAAGCAGAAATTCTCCTTATTTTGGAGCAAAAATGAAGAAATTTCCTTTTTTTATGGCAAAAAGGTATGCAATCTTCTTATTTTCGGGCAAAAAGGCAGAAATTCCCCGTATTTTGGAGCAAAATTGCAGAAATTCCCCTAATTGTGAGGCAAAAAGGCAGAAATTCCCTATATGTTGGGACAAAAACACAGAAATTCTCCTTATTTTGGGGCAAAACTAAGAAATTTCACTTATTTTGGGGCAAAATTCCAGAAATTTCTCTTATTTTGGGGCAAAATTGCAGAAATTTGACTTATTTCAGAAAAAAAGCAGAAATTTTCTTATTTTGGGACAAAAAGGCAGAAATTTCTTTTATTTTGGTACAAAATTGCAGAAATTTTTCTTATTTTGGGGCAAAAAGGCAGAAATTTCCCATATTTTGGGGAAAAATGCAGAAATTTCCCTTATTTTGAGGTAAAAAGGCTGAAGTTCCCCTTATTTGGGGACAAAAATGCAGAAATTTCCCTTATTTTGAGGCGAAATTGCAGAAATTTCACTTATTTCAGGGTAATAAGTCAGAAATTTTCCTTATTTTGGGGAAAAAAGACAGAAATTCCCTTTGTTTTGGGGGAAAATGTCAGAAATTCCACTTATTTAGAGGCAAAAAAGCAGAAATTCCCATTATTTTGGAGCAAAAATGAAGAAATTTCCCTTTTTTATGGCAAACAGGTATGCATTCTTTTTATATTCGGGCAAAAAAACAGAAATTTCCCATATTTTTGAGCAAAATTGCAGAAATTCCCCTAATTGTGGGGCAAAAAGGCAGAAATTCCCTATATGATGGGGCAAAAAGACAGAAATTCTCCTTATTTTGGAGCAAAACTCAGAAATCCCACATATTTTTGGGCAAAATTGCAGAAATTTCACTTATTTCAGAAAAAAAAGCAGAAATTTTCTTATTTTGGAGCAAAAAGGCAGAAATTTCTTTTAGTACAAAATTGCAGAAATTTTTCTTATTTTGGGGCAAAAAGGCAGAAATTTCTCATATTTTGGGGCAAAAATACAGAAATTCCCATTATTTTGAGGTAAAAAGGCTGAAATTCCCATTATTTGGGGGCAAAAGGCAGAAATTTCCCTTATTTCGGGCAAAATTGCAGAAATTTAACTTACTTCATGGTAATAAGTCAGAAATTTTCCTTATTTTGGGGCAAAAAGACAGAAATTCCCTTTGTTTTGGGGGAAAAAGACAGATATTCCACTTATTTAGAGGCAAAAAGGCAGAAATTCCCTTTATTTTGGAGCAAAAATGAAGAAATTTCACTTTTTTATGGCAAAAAGGTATGCATTCCCCTTATTTTCGGGCAAAAAGGCAGAAATTCCTTGTATTTTAGAGCAAAATTGCAGAAATTCCCGTAATTGTGTGGCTAAAAGGCAGAAATTCTCTATATGTTGGGGCAAAAAGACAGAAATTCTCCTTATTTTGGGGCAAAACCCAGAAATTCCACTTATTTTGGGGCAAAACTGCAGAAATTTGACTTATTTTGGAGCAAAATTGCAGAAATTTAACTTATTTCTGAAAAAAAGCAGAAATTCTTTTATTTTGGAGCAAAAAGGCAGAAAATTTTTTTTATTTTGGTACAAAATTGCAAAAATTTTTCCTATTTTGGGGCAAAAAGGCAGAATTTTTTCATATTTTGGGGCAAAAATTCAGAAATCCCCCTTATTTTGAGGTAAAAAGGTTAAAATTCCCCTTATTTGGGGGCAAAAAGCCAGAAATTTCTCTTATTTTGGGGCAAAATTGCAGAAATTTCACTTATTTCAGGGTAATAAGTCAGATATTTTCCTTATTTTGGGGCAAAAAAGAGAGAAATTCCCTTTGTTTTGGGGGAAAAAGACAGAAATTCCACTTATTTAGAGGCAAAAAAGCAGAAATTCCCCTTATATTGGAGCAAAAATAAAGAAATTTCCTTTTTTTGTGGCAAAAGGTATACATTCCCCTTATTTTTGGGCAAAATTCCAAAAATTTTCCTTATTTTGGGGCAAAATTGCAGAACCTTCACTTATTTTGTGGCAAAATTGCAGAAATTTCACTTATTTCAGAGAAAAAAGGCAGAAATTTTCCTTATTTTGGGGCAAAAAGGCAGAAATTTTTAATATTTTGTGGCAAAAATGCAGAAATTCCTCTTATTTTTAGGTAAAAAGGCTGAAATTCTTCTTATTTGGGGGCAAAAAGGCAGAAATTTCCCTCATTTTGGGGCAAAATTGCAGAAATTTCACTTATTTCAGGGTAATAAGTCAGAAATTTTCCTTATTTTGGGGCAAAAGAGACAGAAATTCCCTTTGTTTTGGGGGAAAAAGTCAGAAATTTCACTTATTTAGAGGCAAAAAGCAGAAATTCTCCTTATTTTGGAGCAAAAATGAAGAAATTTCCCTTTTTTATGGCAAAAAGCTATGCAATCTTCTTATTTTCGGGCAAAAAGGCAGAAATTCCCCGTATTTTGGAGCAAAATTGCAGAAATTCCTCTAATTGTGGGGCAAAAAGGCAGAAATTCTCTCTATGTTGGGGCAAAAAGACAGATATTCTTTTTATTTTGGGGCAAAACTAAGAAATTTCACTTATTTTGGGGCAAAATTCCAGAAATTTCTCTTATTTTGGGGCAAAATTGCAGAAATTTGACTTATTTCAGAAAAAAAGCAGAAATTTTCTTATTTTGGGGCAAAAAGGCAGAAATTTCTTTTATTTTAGTACAAAATTGCAGAAATTTTCTTATTTTGGGGCAAAAAGGCAGAAATTTCCCATATTTTGGGGAAAAATGCAGAAATTCCCCTTATTTTGAGGTAAAAAGGCTGAAATTCCCCTTATTTGGGGACAAAAAGGCAGAAATTTCCCTTATTTTGGGGCGAAATTGCAGAAATTTCACTTATTTCAGGATAATAAGTTAGAAATTTTTTTTATTTTGGGGCAAAAAAAGACAGAAATTCCCTTTGTTTTGGGCGAAAAAGACAGAAATTCCACTTATTTAGAGGCAAAACGAAAATTCCCCTTATTTTGGAGCAAAAATGAAGAAATTTCCCTTTTTTATGGCAAACAGGTATGCATTCTTTTTATTTTCGGGCAAAAAAGCAGAAATTCCCCGTATTTTTGAGCAAAATTAAAGAAATTCCCCTAATTGTGGGGCAAAAACGCAGAAATTCCCTATATGTTGGGGCAAAAAGACAGAAATTCTCCTTATTTTGGGGCAAAACTCAGAAATTTCACTTATTTTTGGGCAAAATTGCAGAAATTTCACTTATTTCAGAAAAAAGCAGAAATTTTCTAATTTTGGGGCAAAAAGGCAGAAATTTCCCATATTTTGAAGCAAAAATGCAGAAATTCCCCTTATTTTGAGGTAAAAAGCCTGAAATTCCCATTATTTGGGGGCAAAAGGCAGAAATTTCCATTATTTTGGGGCAAAATTGCAGAAATTTCACTTACTTCAGAGTAAGAAGTCAGAAATTTTTTTTATTTTGGGGCAAAAAGACAGAAATTCCGTTTGTTTTGGGGGAAAAAGACAGATATTCCACTTATTTAGAGGAAAAAATGCAGAAATTCCTTTTATTTTGGAGCAAAAATGAAGAAATTTCCCTTTTTTATGGCAAAAAGGTATGCATTATTCTTATTTTTGGGCAAAAAGGCAGAAATTTCTTGTATTTTGGAGCAAAATTGCAGAAATTCCCCCAATTGTGGGGCAAAAAGGCAGAAATTCCCTATATTTGGGCAAAAAGACAGAAATTCTCCTTATTTTGGGGCAAAACTCAGAAATTCCACTTATTTTGGGGCAAAATTCCAGAAATTTCCATTATTTTGGGGCAAAATTGAAGAAATTTGACTTATTTCAGAAAAAAGCAGAAATTTTCTTATTTTAGGGTAAAAAGGCAGAAATTTTTTTTTATTTTGGTACAAAATTGCAAAAATTTTTCTTATTTTGGGACAAAAAGGCAGAAATTTCCCATATTTTGGGCAAAAATGCAGAAATTCCACTTATTTTGAGGTAAAAAGGCTGAAATTCCCATTATTTGGGGGCAAAAGGCAGAAATTTCCCTTATTTCGGGCTAAATTACAGAAATTTCACTTACTTCATGGTAATAAGTCAGAAATTTTCCTTATTTTGGGGCAAAAAGACAGAAATTCCCTTTGTTTTAGGGGAAGAAGACAGATATTCCACTTATTTAGAGGCAAAAACGCAGAAATTCCCTTTATTTTGGAGCAAAAATGAAGAAATTTCACTTTTTTATGGCAAAAAGGTATGCATTCCTTTTATTTTCGGGCAAAAAGGCAGAAATTCCTCATATTTTAGAGCAAAATTGCAGAAATTCCCCTAATTGTGTGGCAAAAAGGCAAAAATTCTCTCTATGTTGGGGCAAAAAGACAGAAATTCTCCATATTTTGGGGCAAAACCCAGAAATTCCACATATTTTGTGGCAAAATTGCAGAAATTTGACTTATTTTGGAGCAAAATTGCAGAAATTTCACTTATTTCTGAAAAAAAGCAGAAATTCTTTTATTTTGGGGCAAAAAGGCAGAAATTTCTTTTATTTTGGTACAAAATTGCAAAAATTTTTCCTATTTTGGGGCAAAAAGGGACAATTTTCCCATATTTTGGGGCAAAAATGCAGAAATCCCCCTTATTTTGAGGTAAAAAGGTTAAAATTCCCCTTATTTGGGGGCAAAAAGACAGAAATTTCTCTTATTTTGGGGCAAAATTTCAGAAATTTCTCTTATTTCAGGGTAATAAGTCAGATATTTTCCTTATTTTGGGGCAAAAAAGAGAGAAATTCCCTTTGTTTTGGGGGAAAAAGACAGAAATTCCACTTATTTAGAGGCAAAAAAGCAGAAATTCCCCTTATATTGGAGCAAAAATGAAATTTCCCTTTTTTTGTGGCAAAAGGTATACATTCCCCTTATTTTGGGGCAAAATTCCAAAAATTTTTGTTATTTTGGGGAAAAATTGAAGAAACTTCACTTATTTTGTGGCAAAATTGCAGAAATTTCACTTATTTCAGAGAAAAAAGGCAGAAATTTTCCTTATTTTGGGGCAAAAAGGCAGAAATTTTTTATATTTTGTGGCAAAAATGCAGAAATTCCTCTTATTTTTAGGTAAAAAGGCTAAAATTCTTCTTATTTGGAGGAAAAAAGGCAGAAATTTCCCTTATTTTGGGGCAAAATTCCAGAAATTTCTCTTATTTTGGGGCAAAATTGCAGAAATTTGACTTATTTCAGAAAAAAAGCAGAAATTTTCTTATTTTGGGGCAAAAAGGCAGAAATTTCTTTTATTTTAGTACAAAATTGCAGAAATTTTTCTTATTTTGGATCAAAAAGGCAGAAATTTCCCATATTTTGGGGAAAAATGCAGAAATTCCCCTTATTTTGAGGTAAAAAGGCTGAAATTCCCCTTATTTGGGGACAAAAATGCAGAAATTTCCCTTATTTTGGGGCAAAATTGCAGAAATTTCACTTATTTCAGGGTAATAAGTCAGAAATTTTCCTTATTTTGGGGCAAAAGAGACAGAAATTCCCTTTGTTTTGGGGGAAAAGTCAGAAATTTCACTTATTTAGAGGCAAAAAAGCAGAAATTCCCCTTATTTTGGAGCAAAAATGAAGAAATTTCCCTTTTTTATGGCAAAAAGGTATGCATTCTTCTTATTTTCGGGCAAAAAGGCAGAATTTCCCCGTATTTTGGAGCAAAATTGTAGAAATTCCTCTAATTGTGGGGCAAAAAGGCAGAAATTCTCTCTATGTTGGGGCAAAAATACAGAAATTCTTTTTATTTTGGGGCAAAACTAAGAAATTTCACTTATTTTGGGGCAAAATTCCAGAAATTTCTCTTATTTTGGGGCAAAATTGCAGAAATTTGACTTATTTCAGAAAAAAAGCAGAAATTTTCTTATTTTGGGGCAAAAAGGCAGAAATTTCTTTTATTTTAGTACAAAATTGCAGAAATTTTTCTTATTTTGGGGCAAAAAGGCAGAAATTTCCCATATTTTGGGGAAAAATGCAGAAATTCCCCTTATTTTGAGGTAAAAAGGCTGAAATTCCCCTTATTTGGGGACAAAAATGCAGAAATTTACCTAATTTTGGGGCGAAATTGCAGAAATTTCACTTATTTCAGGGTAATAAGTCAGAAATTTTCCTTATTTTGGGGTAAAAAAAGACAGAAATTCCCTTTGTTTTGGGGGAAAAAGACGGAAATTCCACTTATTTAGAGGCAAAAAAGCGTAAATTCTCCTTATTTTGGAGCAAAAATGAAGAAATTTCACTTTTTTTTGGCAAACAGGTATGCATTCTTTTTATTTTCGAACAAAAAGCAGAAATTCCCCGTATTTTTGAGCAAAATTGCAGAAATTCCCCTAATTGTGGGGCAAAAAGGCAGAAATTCCCTATATGTTGGGGCAAAAAGACAGAAATTCTCCTTATTTTGGGGCAAAACTCAGAAATTTCACTTATTTTTGGGCAAAATTGCAGAAATTTCACTTATTTCAGAAAAAAGCAGAAATTTTCTTATTTTGGGGCAAAAAGGCAGAAATTTCTTTTATTTTGGTACAAAATTGCAGAAATTTTTCTTATTTTGGGGCAAAAAGGCAGAAATTTCTCATATTTTGAAGCAAAAATGAAGAAATTCCCCTTATTTTGACGTAAAAAGGCTGAAATTCCCATTATTTGGTGGCAAAAGGCAGAAATTTCCCTTATTTTGGGGCAAAATTGCAGAAATTTCACTTACTTCAGGGTAAGAAGTCAGAAATTTTCCTTATTTTAGGGCAAAAAGACAGAAATTCCGTTTGTTTTTGGGGAAAAAGACAGATATTCCACTTATTTAGAGGCAAAAATGCAGAAATTCCTTTTATTTTGGAGCAAAAATGAAGAAATTTCTCTTTTTTATGGCAAACAGGTATGCATTCTTCTTATTTTCGGGCAAAAAGGCAGAAATTCCTCGTATTTTGGAGCAAAATTGCAGAAATTCCCCTAATTGTGGGGCAAAAAGGCAGAAATTTCCTATATGTTGGGGCAAAAAGACAGAAATTCTTTTTATTTTGGGGCAAAACTCAGAAATCCCACATATTTTTGGGCAAAATTGCAGAAATTTCACTTATTTCAGAAAAAAAAGCAGAAATTTTCTTATTTTGGAGCAAAAAGGCAGAAATTTCTTTTAGTACAAAATTGCAGAAATTTTTCTTATTTTGGGGCAAAAAGGCAGAAATTTCTCATATTTTGGGGCAAAAATACAGAAATTCCCCTTATTTTGAGGTAAAAAGGCTGAAATTCTTATTATTTGGGGGCAAAAGGCAGAAATTTTCCTTATTTCGGGCAAAATTGCAGAAATTTCACTTACTTCATAGTAATAAGTCAGAAATTTTCCTTATTTTGGGGCAAAAAGACAGAAATTCCCTTTGTTTTGGGGGAAAAAGACAGATATTCTACTTATTTAGAGGCAAAAAAGCAGAAATTCCCTTTATTTTGGTGCAAAAATGAAGAAATTTTACTTTTTTATGGCAAAAAGGTATGCATTCCCCTTATTTTCGGGCAAAAAGGCAGAAATTCCTCGTATTTTAGAGCAAAATTGCAGAAATTCCCGTAATTGTGTGGCAAAAAGGCAGAAATTCTCTACATGTTGGGGCAAAAAGACAGAAATTCTCCTTATTTTGGGGCAAAACCCAGAAATTCCACTTATTTTGGAGCAAAATTGCAGAAATTTGACTTATTTTGGAGCAAAATTGCAGAAATTTCACTTATTTCTGAAAAAAAGCAGAAATTCTTTTATTTTGGAGCAAAAAGGCAGAAATTTTTTTTATTTTGGTACAAAATTGCAAAAATTTTTCCTATTTTGGGGCAAAAAGGCAGAATTTTCCCATATTTTGGGGCAAAAATTCAGAAATTCCCCTTATTTTGAGGTAAAAAGGTTAAAATTCCTTTTATTTGGGGGCAAAAAGGCAGATATTTCTCTTATTTTGGGGCAAAATTGCAGAAATTTCCCTTATTTCAGGGTAATAAGTCAGATATTTTCCTTATTTTGGGGCAAAAAAGAGAGAAATTCCCTTTGTTTTGGGGGAAAAAGACAGAAATTCCACTTATTTAGAGGCAAAAAAGCAGAAATTCCCCTTATATTGGAGCAAAAATGAAGAAATTTCCCTTTTTTGTGGCAAAAGGTATACATTCCCCTTATTTTGGGGCAAAATTCCAAAAATTTTCCTTATTCTGTGGCAAAATTGCAGAAATTTCACTTATTTCAGAGAAAAAAGGCAGAAATTTTCCTTATTTTGGGGCAAAAAGGCAGAAATTTTTTATATTTTGTGGCAAAAATGCAGAAATTCCTCTTATTTTTAGGTAAAAATGCTGAAATTCTTCTTATTTGGGGGCAAAAAAGCAGAAATTTCCCTTATTTTGGGGCAAAATTGCAGAAATTTCACTTACTTCAGGGTAATAAGTCAGAAATTTTCCTTATTTTGGGGCAATAGAGACAGAAATTCCCTTTGTTTTGGGGGAAAAAGTCAGAAATTTCACTTATTTAGAGGCAAAAAAGCAGAAATTCTCCTTATTTTGGAGCAAAAATGAAGAAATTTCCTTTTTTTATGGCAAAAAGGTATGCAATCTTCTTATTTTCGGGCAAAAAGGCAGAAATTCCCCGTATTTTGGAGCAAAATTGCAGAAATTCCCCTAATTGTGAGGCAAAAAGGCAGAAATTCCCTATATGTTGGGACAAAAACACAGAAATTCTCCTTATTTTGGGGCAAAACTAAGAAATTTCACTTATTTTGGGGCAAAATTCCAGAAATTTCTCTTATTTTGGGGCAAAATTGCAGAAATTTGACTTATTTCAGAAAAAAAGCAGAAATTTTCTTATTTTGGGACAAAAAGGCAGAAATTTCTTTTATTTTGGTACAAAATTGCAGAAATTTTTCTTATTTTGGGGCAAAAAGGCAGAAATTTCCCATATTTTGGGGAAAAATGCAGAAATTTCCCTTATTTTGAGGTAAAAAGGCTGAAGTTCCCCTTATTTGGGGACAAAAATGCAGAAATTTCCCTTATTTTGAGGCGAAATTGCAGAAATTTCACTTATTTCAGGGTAATAAGTCAGAAATTTTCCTTATTTTGGGGAAAAAAGACAGAAATTCCCTTTGTTTTGGGGGAAAATGTCAGAAATTCCACTTATTTAGAGGCAAAAAAGCAGAAATTCCCATTATTTTGGAGCAAAAATGAAGAAATTTCCCTTTTTTATGGCAAACAGGTATGCATTCTTTTTATATTCGGGCAAAAAAACAGAAATTTCCCATATTTTTGAGCAAAATTGCAGAAATTCCCCTAATTGTGGGGCAAAAAGGCAGAAATTCCCTATATGATGGGGCAAAAAGACAGAAATTCTCCTTATTTTGGAGCAAAACTCAGAAATCCCACATATTTTTGGGCAAAATTGCAGAAATTTCACTTATTTCAGAAAAAAAAGCAGAAATTTTCTTATTTTGGAGCAAAAAGGCAGAAATTTCTTTTAGTACAAAATTGCAGAAATTTTTCTTATTTTGGGGCAAAAAGGCAGAAATTTCTCATATTTTGGGGCAAAAATACAGAAATTCCCATTATTTTGAGGTAAAAAGGCTGAAATTCCCATTATTTGGGGGCAAAAGGCAGAAATTTCCCTTATTTCGGGCAAAATTGCAGAAATTTAACTTACTTCATGGTAATAAGTCAGAAATTTTCCTTATTTTGGGGCAAAAAGACAGAAATTCCCTTTGTTTTGGGGGAAAAAGACAGATATTCCACTTATTTAGAGGCAAAAAGGCAGAAATTCCCTTTATTTTGGAGCAAAAATGAAGAAATTTCACTTTTTTATGGCAAAAAGGTATGCATTCCCCTTATTTTCGGGCAAAAAGGCAGAAATTCCTTGTATTTTAGAGCAAAATTGCAGAAATTCCCGTAATTGTGTGGCTAAAAGGCAGAAATTCTCTATATGTTGGGGCAAAAAGACAGAAATTCTCCTTATTTTGGGGCAAAACCCAGAAATTCCACTTATTTTGGGGCAAAACTGCAGAAATTTGACTTATTTTGGAGCAAAATTGCAGAAATTTAACTTATTTCTGAAAAAAAGCAGAAATTCTTTTATTTTGGAGCAAAAAGGCAGAAAATTTTTTTTATTTTGGTACAAAATTGCAAAAATTTTTCCTATTTTGGGGCAAAAAGGCAGAATTTTTTCATATTTTGGGGCAAAAATTCAGAAATCCCCCTTATTTTGAGGTAAAAAGGTTAAAATTCCCCTTATTTGGGGGCAAAAAGCCAGAAATTTCTCTTATTTTGGGGCAAAATTGCAGAAATTTCACTTATTTCAGGGTAATAAGTCAGATATTTTCCTTATTTTGGGGCAAAAAAGAGAGAAATTCCCTTTGTTTTGGGGGAAAAAGACAGAAATTCCACTTATTTAGAGGCAAAAAAGCAGAAATTCCCCTTATATTGGAGCAAAAATAAAGAAATTTCCTTTTTTTGTGGCAAAAGGTATACATTCCCCTTATTTTTGGGCAAAATTCCAAAAATTTTCCTTATTTTGGGGCAAAATTGCAGAACCTTCACTTATTTTGTGGCAAAATTGCAGAAATTTCACTTATTTCAGAGAAAAAAGGCAGAAATTTTCCTTATTTTGGGGCAAAAAGGCAGAAATTTTTAATATTTTGTGGCAAAAATGCAGAAATTCCTCTTATTTTTAGGTAAAAAGGCTGAAATTCTTCTTATTTGGGGGCAAAAAGGCAGAAATTTCCCTCATTTTGGGGCAAAATTGCAGAAATTTCACTTATTTCAGGGTAATAAGTCAGAAATTTTCCTTATTTTGGGGCAAAAGAGACAGAAATTCCCTTTGTTTTGGGGGAAAAAGTCAGAAATTTCACTTATTTAGAGGCAAAAAGCAGAAATTCTCCTTATTTTGGAGCAAAAATGAAGAAATTTCCCTTTTTTATGGCAAAAAGCTATGCAATCTTCTTATTTTCGGGCAAAAAGGCAGAAATTCCCCGTATTTTGGAGCAAAATTGCAGAAATTCCTCTAATTGTGGGGCAAAAAGGCAGAAATTCTCTCTATGTTGGGGCAAAAAGACAGATATTCTTTTTATTTTGGGGCAAAACTAAGAAATTTCACTTATTTTGGGGCAAAATTCCAGAAATTTCTCTTATTTTGGGGCAAAATTGCAGAAATTTGACTTATTTCAGAAAAAAAGCAGAAATTTTCTTATTTTGGGGCAAAAAGGCAGAAATTTCTTTTATTTTAGTACAAAATTGCAGAAATTTTCTTATTTTGGGGCAAAAAGGCAGAAATTTCCCATATTTTGGGGAAAAATGCAGAAATTCCCCTTATTTTGAGGTAAAAAGGCTGAAATTCCCCTTATTTGGGGACAAAAAGGCAGAAATTTCCCTTATTTTGGGGCGAAATTGCAGAAATTTCACTTATTTCAGGATAATAAGTTAGAAATTTTTTTTATTTTGGGGCAAAAAAAGACAGAAATTCCCTTTGTTTTGGGCGAAAAAGACAGAAATTCCACTTATTTAGAGGCAAAACGAAAATTCCCCTTATTTTGGAGCAAAAATGAAGAAATTTCCCTTTTTTATGGCAAACAGGTATGCATTCTTTTTATTTTCGGGCAAAAAAGCAGAAATTCCCCGTATTTTTGAGCAAAATTAAAGAAATTCCCCTAATTGTGGGGCAAAAACGCAGAAATTCCCTATATGTTGGGGCAAAAAGACAGAAATTCTCCTTATTTTGGGGCAAAACTCAGAAATTTCACTTATTTTTGGGCAAAATTGCAGAAATTTCACTTATTTCAGAAAAAAGCAGAAATTTTCTAATTTTGGGGCAAAAAGGCAGAAATTTCCCATATTTTGAAGCAAAAATGCAGAAATTCCCCTTATTTTGAGGTAAAAAGCCTGAAATTCCCATTATTTGGGGGCAAAAGGCAGAAATTTCCATTATTTTGGGGCAAAATTGCAGAAATTTCACTTACTTCAGAGTAAGAAGTCAGAAATTTTTTTTATTTTGGGGCAAAAAGACAGAAATTCCGTTTGTTTTGGGGGAAAAAGACAGATATTCCACTTATTTAGAGGAAAAAATGCAGAAATTCCTTTTATTTTGGAGCAAAAATGAAGAAATTTCCCTTTTTTATGGCAAAAAGGTATGCATTATTCTTATTTTTGGGCAAAAAGGCAGAAATTTCTTGTATTTTGGAGCAAAATTGCAGAAATTCCCCCAATTGTGGGGCAAAAAGGCAGAAATTCCCTATATTTGGGCAAAAAGACAGAAATTCTCCTTATTTTGGGGCAAAACTCAGAAATTCCACTTATTTTGGGGCAAAATTCCAGAAATTTCCATTATTTTGGGGCAAAATTGAAGAAATTTGACTTATTTCAGAAAAAAGCAGAAATTTTCTTATTTTAGGGTAAAAAGGCAGAAATTTTTTTTTATTTTGGTACAAAATTGCAAAAATTTTTCTTATTTTGGGACAAAAAGGCAGAAATTTCCCATATTTTGGGCAAAAATGCAGAAATTCCACTTATTTTGAGGTAAAAAGGCTGAAATTCCCATTATTTGGGGGCAAAAGGCAGAAATTTCCCTTATTTCGGGCTAAATTACAGAAATTTCACTTACTTCATGGTAATAAGTCAGAAATTTTCCTTATTTTGGGGCAAAAAGACAGAAATTCCCTTTGTTTTAGGGGAAGAAGACAGATATTCCACTTATTTAGAGGCAAAAACGCAGAAATTCCCTTTATTTTGGAGCAAAAATGAAGAAATTTCACTTTTTTATGGCAAAAAGGTATGCATTCCTTTTATTTTCGGGCAAAAAGGCAGAAATTCCTCATATTTTAGAGCAAAATTGCAGAAATTCCCGTAATTGTGTGGCAAAAAGGCAAAAATTCTCTCTATGTTGGGGCAAAAAGACAGAAATTCTCCATATTTTGGGGCAAAACCCAGAAATTCCACATATTTTGTGGCAAAATTGCAGAAATTTGACTTATTTTGGAGCAAAATTGCAGAAATTTCACTTATTTCTGAAAAAAAGCAGAAATTCTTTTATTTTGGGGCAAAAAGGCAGAAATTTCTTTTATTTTGGTACAAAATTGCAAAAATTTTTCCTATTTTGGGGCAAAAAGGGACAATTTTCCCATATTTTGGGGCAAAAATGCAGAAATCCCCCTTATTTTGAGGTAAAAAGGTTAAAATTCCCCTTATTTGGGGGCAAAAAGACAGAAATTTCTCTTATTTTGGGGCAAAATTTCAGAAATTTCTCTTATTTCAGGGTAATAAGTCAGATATTTTCCTTATTTTGGGGCAAAAAAGAGAGAAATTCCCTTTGTTTTGGGGGAAAAAGACAGAAATTCCACTTATTTAGAGGCAAAAAAGCAGAAATTCCCCTTATATTGGAGCAAAAATGAAATTTCCCTTTTTTTGTGGCAAAAGGTATACATTCCCCTTATTTTGGGGCAAAATTCCAAAAATTTTTGTTATTTTGGGGAAAAATTGAAGAAACTTCACTTATTTTGTGGCAAAATTGCAGAAATTTCACTTATTTCAGAGAAAAAAGGCAGAAATTTTCCTTATTTTGGGGCAAAAAGGCAGAAATTTTTTATATTTTGTGGCAAAAATGCAGAAATTCCTCTTATTTTTAGGTAAAAAGGCTAAAATTCTTCTTATTTGGAGGAAAAAAGGCAGAAATTTCCCTTATTTTGGGGCAAAATTCCAGAAATTTCTCTTATTTTGGGGCAAAATTGCAGAAATTTGACTTATTTCAGAAAAAAAGCAGAAATTTTCTTATTTTGGGGCAAAAAGGCAGAAATTTCTTTTATTTTAGTACAAAATTGCAGAAATTTTTCTTATTTTGGATCAAAAAGGCAGAAATTTCCCATATTTTGGGGAAAAATGCAGAAATTCCCCTTATTTTGAGGTAAAAAGGCTGAAATTCCCCTTATTTGGGGACAAAAATGCAGAAATTTCCCTTATTTTGGGGCAAAATTGCAGAAATTTCACTTATTTCAGGGTAATAAGTCAGAAATTTTCCTTATTTTGGGGCAAAAGAGACAGAAATTCCCTTTGTTTTGGGGGAAAAGTCAGAAATTTCACTTATTTAGAGGCAAAAAAGCAGAAATTCCCCTTATTTTGGAGCAAAAATGAAGAAATTTCCCTTTTTTATGGCAAAAAGGTATGCATTCTTCTTATTTTCGGGCAAAAAGGCAGAATTTCCCCGTATTTTGGAGCAAAATTGTAGAAATTCCTCTAATTGTGGGGCAAAAAGGCAGAAATTCTCTCTATGTTGGGGCAAAAATACAGAAATTCTTTTTATTTTGGGGCAAAACTAAGAAATTTCACTTATTTTGGGGCAAAATTCCAGAAATTTCTCTTATTTTGGGGCAAAATTGCAGAAATTTGACTTATTTCAGAAAAAAAGCAGAAATTTTCTTATTTTGGGGCAAAAAGGCAGAAATTTCTTTTATTTTAGTACAAAATTGCAGAAATTTTTCTTATTTTGGGGCAAAAAGGCAGAAATTTCCCATATTTTGGGGAAAAATGCAGAAATTCCCCTTATTTTGAGGTAAAAAGGCTGAAATTCCCCTTATTTGGGGACAAAAATGCAGAAATTTACCTAATTTTGGGGCGAAATTGCAGAAATTTCACTTATTTCAGGGTAATAAGTCAGAAATTTTCCTTATTTTGGGGTAAAAAAAGACAGAAATTCCCTTTGTTTTGGGGGAAAAAGACGGAAATTCCACTTATTTAGAGGCAAAAAAGCGTAAATTCTCCTTATTTTGGAGCAAAAATGAAGAAATTTCACTTTTTTTTGGCAAACAGGTATGCATTCTTTTTATTTTCGAACAAAAAGCAGAAATTCCCCGTATTTTTGAGCAAAATTGCAGAAATTCCCCTAATTGTGGGGCAAAAAGGCAGAAATTCCCTATATGTTGGGGCAAAAAGACAGAAATTCTCCTTATTTTGGGGCAAAACTCAGAAATTTCACTTATTTTTGGGCAAAATTGCAGAAATTTCACTTATTTCAGAAAAAAGCAGAAATTTTCTTATTTTGGGGCAAAAAGGCAGAAATTTCTTTTATTTTGGTACAAAATTGCAGAAATTTTTCTTATTTTGGGGCAAAAAGGCAGAAATTTCTCATATTTTGAAGCAAAAATGAAGAAATTCCCCTTATTTTGACGTAAAAAGGCTGAAATTCCCATTATTTGGTGGCAAAAGGCAGAAATTTCCCTTATTTTGGGGCAAAATTGCAGAAATTTCACTTACTTCAGGGTAAGAAGTCAGAAATTTTCCTTATTTTAGGGCAAAAAGACAGAAATTCCGTTTGTTTTTGGGGAAAAAGACAGATATTCCACTTATTTAGAGGCAAAAATGCAGAAATTCCTTTTATTTTGGAGCAAAAATGAAGAAATTTCTCTTTTTTATGGCAAAAAGGTATGCATTATTCTTATTTTTGGGCAAAAAGGCAGAAATTCCTTGTATTTTGGAGCAAAATTGCAGAAATTCCCCCAATTGTGGGGCAAAAAGGCAGAAATTCCCTATATTTGGGCAAAAAGACAGAAATTCTCATTATTTTGGGGCAATACTCAGAAATTCCACTTATTTTGGGGCAAAAATTCCAGAAATTTCCATTATTTTGGGGCAAAATTGATGAAATTTGACTTATTTCAGAAAAAAGCATAAATTTTCTTATTTTAGGGCAAAAAGGCAGAAATTTTTTTTTATTTTGGTACAAAATTGCAAAAATTTTTCTTATTTTGGGACAAAAAGGCAGAAATTTCCCATATTTTGGGCAAAAATGCAGAAATTTCCCTTATTTTGAGGTAAAAAGGCTGAAATTCCCCTTATTTGGTGGCAAAAAGGCAGAAATTTCCCTTATTTTAGGGCAAAATTGCAGAAATTTCACTTACTTCAGGGTAATAAGTCAGAAATTTTCCTTATTTTGGGGAAAAAAACAGAAATTCTTTTTGTTTTGGGGGAAAAAGACAGAAATTCCACTTATTTAGAGGCAAAAAAGCAGAAATTCCTTTTATTTTGGAGCAAAAATGAAGAAATTTCCCTTTTTTATGGCAAAAAAATATGCATTCTTCTTATTTTCCGGCAAAAAAGAAGAAATTCCCCGTATTTTGAAGCAAAATTGCAGAAATTTCCCTAATTGTGGGGCAAAAAAACAGAAATTCCCCCTTTGTTGGGGCAAAAAGACAGAAATTCTTTGTATTTTGGGGCAAAACTCAGAAATTTCATTTGTTTTTGGGCAAAATTGCAGAAATTTCACTTATTTCAAAAAAAAAGCAGAAATTTTCTTATTTTGGGGCAAAAAGGAAGAAATTTCTTTTATTTTGGTACAAAATTGCAGAAATTTTTCTTATTTACGGGCAAAAAAACAGAAATTTCTCATATTTTGGGGCAAAAATGCAGAAATTTCTTTTATTTTGAGGTAAAAAGGCTGAAATTCCCATTATTTGGGGGCAAAAGGCAGAAATTTCCCTTATTTCGGGCAAAATTGCAGAAATTTCACTTACTTCATGGTAATAAGTCAGAAATTTTCCTTATTTTGGGGCAAAAAGACAGAAATTCCCTTTGTTTTGGGGGAAAAAGACAGATATTCCACTTATTTAGAGGCAAAAAGGCAGAAATTCCCTTTATTTAGGAGCAAAAATGAAGAAATTTCCCTTTTTTATGGCAAAAAGGTAAGCATTCCCCTTATTTTCAGGCAAAAAGGCAGAAATTCCTCGTATTTTAGAGCAAAATTGCAGAAATTCCCGTAATTGTGTGGCAAAAAGGCAGAAAATCTCTATATGATGGGGCAAAAAGACAGAAATTCTTTTTATTTTGGGGCTAAACTCAGAAATTCCACTTATTTTAGGGCAAAATTGTAGAAATTTGACTTATTTTGGAGCAAAATTGCAGAAATTTCACTTATTTCTGAAAAAAAGCAGAAATTCTCTTATTTTGGGGCAAAAAGGCAGAAATTTCTTTCATTTTGGTACAAATTGCAAAAATTATTCCTATTTTGGGGCAAAAAGGCAGAATTTTCCCATATTTTGGGGCAAAAATGCAGAAATCCCCTTATTTTGAGGTAAAAAGGTTAAAATTCCCCTTATGTGGGGGCAAAAAGACAGAAATTTCTCTTATTTTGGGGCAAAATTGCAGAAATTTCACTTATTTCAGGGTAATAAGTCAGATATTTTCCTTATTTTGGGGCCAAAAAGAGAGAAATTCCCTTTGTTTTGGGGGAAAAAGACAGAAATTCCACTTATTTAGAGGCAAAAAAGCAGATATTCCCACTTATTTGGAGCAAAAATGAAGAAATTTCCCTTTTTTATGGCAAAAAACTATGCATTCTTCTTATTTTCGGGCAAAAAAGCAGAAATTCCCCGTATTTTGCAGCAAAATTTCAGAAATTCCCCTAATTGTGGGGCAAAAAGGCAGAAATTCCCTATATGTTGGAGCAAAAAAACAGAAAATCTCCTCATTTTGGGGCAAAACTCAGAAATTCCACTTATTTTGGTGGAAAATTGCAGAAATTTCACTTATTTCAGAAAAAAAGCAGAAATTTTCTTATTTTGGGGCAAAAAGGTAGAAATTTCTTTTACTTTGGTACTAAATTGCAGAAATTTTTCTTATTTTGGGGCAATAAGGGAGAAATTTCCCATATTTTGGGGGAAAAATGCAGAAATTCCCCTTATTTTGAGGTAAAAAGGCTGAAATTCCCCTTATTTGGGGGCAAAAAGACAGAAATTTCCCTTATTTGGGGGCAAAATTGCAGAAATTTCACTTATTTCAGGGAAATAAGTCAGAAATTTTCCTTATTTTGGGGCAAAAAAGACAGAAATTCCCTTTGTTTTGGGGGAAAAAGACAGAAATTCCACTTATTTAGAGGCAAAAAAGCAGAAATTCCCCTTATATTGGAGCAAAAATGAAGAAATTTTCCTTTTTTGTGGCAAAAGGTATACATTCCCCTTATTTTGGGGCAAAATTCCAAAAATTTTCCTTATTTTGTGGCAAAATATCAGAAACTTCACATATTTTGGGGCAAAATTGCAGAAATTTCACTTATTTCACAGAAAAAAAAGCAGAAATTTTCCTTATTTTGGGGAAAAAAGGCAGAAATTTTTTATATTTTGTGGCAAAAATGCAGAAATTCCTCTTATTTTGAGGTAAAAAGGCTGAAATTCCCCTTATTTGGGGGCAAAAAGACAGAAATTTCCCTTATTTTGGGGCAAAATTGCAAAAATTTCACTTATTTCAGGGTAATAAGTAAGAAATTTTCCTTATTTTGGGGCAAAAAAGACAGAAATTCCCTTTGTTTTGGGGGAAAAAGTCAGAAATTCCACGTATTTAGAGGCAAAATAGCAGAAATTCCCCTTATTTTGGAGCAAAATGAAGAAATTTCCCATTTTTATGGCAAAAAGGTATGCATTCTTCTTATTTTCGGGCAAAAAGGCAGAAATTCCCCGTATTTTGGAGCAAAATTGCAGAAATTCCTCTAATTGTGGGGCAAAAAGGCAGAAATTCCCTCTATGTTGGGGCAAAAAGACAGAAATTCTTTTTATTTTGGGGCAAAACTAAGAAATTTCACTTATTTTGGGGCAAAATTCCAGAAATTTCCATTATTTTGGGGCAAAATTGCAGAAATTTGACTTATTCTAGAAAAAAAGCAGAAATTTTTTTATTTTGGAACAAATAGGCAGAAATTTCTTTTATTTTGGTACAAAATTGCAGAAATTTTTCTTATTTTGGGGCAAAAAGGCAGAAATTTCCCATATTTTGGGGAAAAATGCAGAAATTCCCCTTATTTTGAGGTAAAAAGGCTGAAATTCCCCTTATTTGGGGACAAAAATGCAGAAATTTCCCTTATTTTGGGGCGAAATTGCAGATATTTCACTTATTTCAGGGTAATAAGTCAGAAATTTTCCTTATTTTGGGGAAAAAAGACAGACATTCCCTTTGTTTTGGGGGAAAAAGACAGAAATTCCACTTATTTAGAGGCAAAAAAGCAGAAATTCCCCTTATTTTGGAGCAAAAATGAAGAAATTTCCCTTTTTTATGGCAAACAGGTATGCATTCTTTTTATTTTCGGGCAAAAAAGCAGAAATTTCCCATATTTTTGAGCAAAATTGCAGAAATTCCCCTAATTGTGTGGCAAAAAGGCAGAAATTCCCTCTATGTTGGGGCAAAAAGACAGAAATTCTCCTTATTTTGGGGCAAAACTCAGAAATTTCACTTATTCTTGGGCAAAATTGCAGAAAATTCACTTATTTCAGAAAAATAGCAGAAATTTTCTTATTTTGCGGCAAAAAGGCAGAAATTTCTTTCATTTTGGTACAAAATTGAAGAAATTTTTCTTATGTTGGGGCAAAAAGGCAGAAATTTCTCATATTTTGGGGCAAAAATGCAGAAATTCCCCTTATTTTGAGGTAAACAGGCTGAAATTCCAATTATTTGGGGGCAAAAGGCAGAAATTTCCCTTATTTTGGGGCAAAATTGCAGAAATTTCACTTACTTTAGGGTAATAAATCAGAAATTTTCTTTATTTTGGGGCAAGAAGACAGAAATTCCCTTTGTTTTGGGGGAAAAAGACAGATATTCCACTTATTTAGAGGCAAAAATGCAGAAATTCCCCTTATTTTGGAGCAAAAATGGAGAAATTTCCTTTTTTTATGGCAAAAAGTTATGCATTCTTCTTATTTTCAACCAAAAAGGCAGAAATTCCTTGTATTTTGAAGCAAAATTGCAGAAATTCCCCCAATTGTGGGGCAAAAAGACAGAAATTCCCTATATTTGGGCAAAAAGACAGAAATTCTCCTTATTTTGGGGCAAAACTCAGAAATTCCACTTATTTTGGGGCAAAATTCCAGAAATTTCTCTTATTTTGGGGCAAAATTGAAGAAATTTGACTTATTTCAGAAAAAAGCAGAAATTTTCTTATTTTAGGGCAAAAAGTCGAATTTTTTTTATTTTGGTACAAAATTGCAAAAATTTTTCTTATTTTGGGACAAAAAGGCAGAAATTTCCCATATTTTGGGGCAAAAATGCAGAAATTCCCCTTATTTTGATGTAAAAAGGCTGAAATTCCCCTTATTTGGGGGCAAAAAGGCAGAAATTTCCCTTATTTTGAGGCAAAATTGCAGAAATTTCACTTACTTCAGGGTAATAAGTCAGAAATTTTCCTTATTTTGGGGCAAAAGAGACAGAAATTCCCTTTGTTTTGGGGGAAAAAGACAGAAATTCCACTTATTTAGAGGCAAAAAAGCAGAAATTCCTTTTATTTTGGAGCAAAAATGAAGAAATTTCCCTTTTTTATGGCAAAAAGGTATGCATTCTTTTTATTTTCCGGCAAAAAGGAAGAAATTCCCCGTATTTTGGAGCAAAATTGCAGAAATTCTCCTAATTGTGAGGCAAAAAGGCAGAAATTCCCTATACGTTTGGGCAAAAAGACAGAAATTCTCCTTATTTTGGGGCAAAACTCAGAAATTCCACTTATTTTGGGGCAAAATTGCAGAAATTTGACTTATTTTAGAGCAAAATTGCAGAAATTTCACTTATTTCTGAAAAAAAGGAGAAATTCTCTTATTTTGGGGCCAAAAGGCAGAAATTTCGTTTATTTTGGTACAAAATTGCAGAAATTTTTCTTATTTTGGGGCAAAAAGGCAGAAATTTCCCATATTATGGGGCAAAAATGCAGAAATTCCCGTTATTTTGAGGTAAAAAGGCTGAAATTCCCCTTTTTTGGGTGTAAAAAGGCAGAAATTTCCATTATTTTGGGGAAAAATTGCAGAAATTTCAGTAATTTCAGGGTAATAAGTCAGAAATTTTCCTTATTTTGGGGCAAAAAAGACAGAAATTCCCTTTGTTTTGGGGGAAAAAGACAGAAATTCCACTTATTTAGAGGCAAAAAAGCAGAAATTCCCCTTATTTTGGAGCAAAAATGAAGAAATTTCCCTTTTTTATGGCAAAAAGCTATGCATTCTTCTTATTTTCGGGCAAAAAAGCAGAAATTACCCGTATTTTGAAGCAAAATTGCAGAAATTCCCCTAATTGTAAGGCAAAAAGGCAGAAATTTCCTATATGTTAGGGCAAAAAGACAGAAATTCTCCTTATTTTGGGGCAAAACTCAGAAATTCCACTTATTTTGGGGCAAAATTCCAAGAATTTTTTTATTTTGGGGCAAAATTGCAGAAAGTTGACTTATTTTGTGGCAAAATTGCAGAAATTTCACTTATTTCAGAGAAAAAAGGCAGAAATTTTTTTCATTTTTGGGCAAAAAGGCACAAATTTTTTATATTTTGGGGCAAACATGCAGAAATTCCTCTTATTTTGAGGTAAAAAGTCTGAAATTCCCCTTTTTTGGGGGCAAAAAGGCAGAAATTTCCCTTATTTTGGGGCAAAATTGCAGAAATTTCACTTATTTCAGGGTAATAAGTCAGAAATTTTTCTTATTTTGGGGCAATAAAGACCGAAATTCCCTTTGTTTTAGGGGAAAAAGACAGAAATTCCACTTATTTAGAGGCAAAAATGCAGAAATTCCCCTTATTTTGGAGCAAAAATGAAGAAATTTCCCTTTTTTATGGCAAAAAGGTATGCATTCTTCTTATTTTCGGGCAAAAATGCAGAAATTCCTTGTATGTTGGAGCAAAATTGCAGAAATTCCCCTAATTGTGGGGCAAAAAGGCAGAAATTTCCTATATGTTATGGCAAAAAGACAGAAATTCTCTTTATTTTGGGGCAAATCTGAAAAATTCCACCTATTTTGGGGCAAAATTCCAGAAATTTCCCTTTTTTGGGGCAAAATTGCAGAAATTTCACTTATTTCAGGGAAAGAAGGCAGAAATTTTTTTATTTTGGGTTAAAAAAGAAGAAATTCCTAATATTTTGTGGCAAAAATGCAGAAATTTTCCTTATTTTGTGGTAAAAAGTCTGAAATTCCCCTTATTTGGGAGCAAAAAGGCAGAAATTTCCCTTAATTTGGGGCAAAATTGCAGAAATTTCACTTATTTCAGGGTAATAAGTCAGAAATTTTTTTTATTTTGGGGCAAAATTGGACAAACTTCACTTATTTTGGGGCAAAATTGCAGAAATTTCACTTATTTCAAAGAAAAAAGGCAGAAATTTTCTTTATTTTGGGGCAAAAAGGCAGAAATTTTTTATATTTTGTGGCAAAAATGCAGAAATTCCTCTTAATTTGAGGTAAAAAGGCTGATATTCCCCTTATTTGGGGGCAAAAAGGCAGAAATTTCCCTTATTTTGGGGCAAAATTGCAGAAATTTCACTTATTTCAGGGTAATAAGTAAGAAATTTTCCTTATTTTGGGGCAAAAAAGACAGAAATTCCCTTTGTTTTGGGGAAAAAGTCAGAAATTCCACTTATTTAGAGGCAAAAGAGCAGAAATCCCCTTTCTTTTGGAGCAAAAATGAAGAAATTTCACTTTTTTATGGCAAAAACGTATGCATTCTTCTTATTTTCGGGCAAAAAGGCAGAAATTCACCGTATTTTGGAGCAAAATTGTAGAAATTCCTCTAATTGTGGGGCAAAAAGGCAGAAATTCCCTCTATGTTGGGGCAAAAAGACAGAAATTCTTTTTATTTTGGGGCAAAACTAAGAAATTTCACTTATTTTGTGGCAAAATTCCAGAAATTTCCCTTATTTTGGGGCAAAATTGCAGAAATTTGACTTATTTCAGAAAAAAAGCAGAAATTTTTTTATTTTGGAACAAAAAGGCAGAAATTTCTTTTATTTTGGTACAAAATTGCAGAAATTTTTCTTATTTTGGGACAAAAAGGCAGAAATTTCCCATATTTTGGGGAAAAATGCAGAAATTCCCCTTATTTTGAGGTAAAAAGGCTGAAATTCCTTATATTTGGGGACAAAAATGCAGAAATTTCCCTTATTTTGGGGCGAAATTGCAGAAATTTCACTTATTTCAGTGTAATAAGTCAGAAATTTTCCTTATTTTGGGGCAAAAAAGACAGAAATTCTTTTTGTTTTGGGGGAAAAAGACAGAAATTCCACTTATTTAGAGGCAAAAAAGCAGAAATTCCCCTTATTTTGGAGCAAAAATGAAGAAATTTCCCTTTTTTATGGCAAACAGGTATGCATTCTTTTTATTTTCGGGCAAAAAAGCAGAAATTTCCCATATTTTTGAGCAAAATTGCAGAAATTCCCCTAATTGTGTGGCAAAAAGGCAGAAATTCCCTATATGTTGGGGCAAAAAGACAGTAATTCTCCTTATTTTGGGGCAAAACTCAGAAATTTCGCTTATTCTTGGGCAAAATTGCAGAAAATTCACTTATTTCAGAAAAAAAGCAGAAATTTTCTTATTTTGGGGCAAAAAGGCAGAAATTTCTTTCATTTTGGTACAAAATTGCAGAAATTTTTCTTATTTTGGGGCAAAAAGGCAGAAATTTCTCATATTTTGGGGCAAAAATGCAGAAATTCCCCTTATTTTGAGGTAAAAAGGCTGAAATTCCTATTATTTGGGGGCAAAAGACAGAAATTTCCCTTATTTTGGGGCAAAATTGCAGAAATTTCACTTACTCTAGGGTAATAAGTCAGAAATTTTCTTTATTTTGGGGCAAAAAGACAGAAATTCCCTTTGTTCTGGGGGAAAAAGACAGATATTCCACATATTTAGAGGCAAAAATGCAGAAATTCCCCTTATTTTGGAGCAAAAATGAAGAAATTTCCCTTTTTTATGTCAAAAAATATGCATTCTTCTTATTTTCGAGCAAAAAGGCAGAAATTCCTTGTATTTTGAAGCAAAATTGCAGAAATTCCCCCAATTGTGGGGCAAAAATGCAGAAATTCCCTATATTTGGGCAAAAAGACAGAAATTCTTCTTATTTTGGGACAAAACTCAGAAATTCCACTTATTTTGGGGCAAAATTCCAGAAATTTCTCTTATTTTGGGGCAAAATTGAAGAAATTTGACTTATTTCAGAAAAAAGCAGAAATTTTCTTATTTTAGGGCAAAAAGGAAGAAATTTTTTTTATTTTGGTACAAAATTGCAAAAATTTTTCTTATTTTGGGACAAAAAGGCAGAAATTTCCCATATTTTGGGGGCAAAAATGCAGAAACTCCCCTTATTTTGAGGTAAAAAGGCTGAAATTCCCCTTATTTGGGGGCAAAAAGGCAGAAATTTCCCTTATTTTGGGGCAAAATTGCAGAAATTTCACTTACTTCAGGGTAATAAGTCAGAAATTTTCCTTATTTTAGGGCAAAAGAGACAGAAATTCCCTTTTTTTTGGGGGAAAAAGACAGCAATTCCAGTTATTTAGAGGCAAAAAAGCAGAAATTCCTTTTATTTTGGAGCAAAAATGAAGAAATTTCCCTTTTTATGGCAAAAAGGTATGCATTCTCCTATTTTCCGGCAAAAAGGAAGAAATTCCCCGTATTTTGGAGCAAAATTGCAGAAATTCCCCTAATTGTGGGGCAAAAAGGCAGAAATTCCCTATATGTTGGGGCAAAAAGACAGAAATTCTCCTTATTTTGGGGCAAAACTCAGAAATTCCACTTATTTTGGGGCAAAATTGCAGAAATTTGACTTATTTTAGAGCAAAATTGCAGAAATTTCACTTATTTCTGAAAAAAAGCAGAAATTCTCTTATTTTGGGGCCAAAAGGCAGAAATTTCGTATATTTTGTTACAAAATTGCAGAAATTTTTCTTATTTTGGGGCAAAAAGGCAGAAATTTCCCATATTATGGGGCAAAAATGCAGAAATTCCCGTTATTTTGAGGTAAAAAGGCTGAAATTCCCCTTTTTTGGGTGTAAAAAGGCAGAAATTTCCATTATTTTGGGGAAAAATTGCAGAAATTTCAGTAATTTCAGGGTAAAAAGTCAGAAATATTCCTTATATTGGGGCAAAAAAGACAGAAATTCCCTTTGTTTTGGGGGAAAAAGTCAGAAATTCGACTTATTTAGAGGCAAAAAAGCAGAAATTCCCCTTATTTTGGAGCAAAAATGAAGAAATTTCCCTTTTTTATGGCAAAAAGCTATGCATTCTTCTTATTTTCGGGCAAAAAAGCAGAAATTACCCGTATTTTGGAGCAAAATTGCAGAAATTCCCCTAATTGTGGGGCATAAAGGCAGAAATTCCCTATATGTTAGGGCAAAAAGATAGAAATTCTCCATATTTTGGGGCAAAACTCAGAAATTCCACTTATTTTGGGGCAAAATTCCAAAAATTTTCCTTATTTTGGGGCAAAATTGCAGAAAGTTAACTTATTTTGGGGCAAAATTGCAGAAATTTCACTTATTTCAGAGAAAAAAGGCAGAAATTTTCCTCATTTTGGGGCAAAGAGGCAGAAATTTTTTATATTTTGTGGCAAAAATGCAGAAATTCCTCTTATTTTAGGTAAAAAGTCTGAAATTCCCCTTATTTGGGGTAAAAGGCAGAAATTTTCCTTATTTGGGGCAAAATTGCAGAAATTTTACTTATTTCAGGGTAATAAGTCAGAAATTTTTCTTATTTTGGGGCAATAAAGACAGAAATTCCCTTTGTTTTGTGGGAAAAAGATAGAAATTCCACTTATTTAGAGGCAAAAATGCAGAAATTCCCCTTATTTTGGATCAAAAATGAAGAAATTTCCCTTTTTTATGGCAAAAAGGTATGCATTCTTCTTATTTTCCGGCAAAAAGGCAGAAATTCCTCGTATTTTGGAGCAAAATTGCAGAAATTCCCCTAATTGTGGGGCAAAAAGGCAGAAATTTCCTATATGTTCGGGCAAAAAGACAGAAATTCTCCTTATTTTGGGGCAAAACTCAGAAATTCCACTTATTTTGGGGCAAAAATGCAGAAATTCCCCTTATTTTGGGGCAAAATTGCAGAAATTTCACTTATTTTGGGGCAAAATTTCAGAAATTTCACTTATTTCAGGGAAAGAAGGCAGAAATTTTTTTATTTTGGGGCAAAAAGGAAGAAATTCCTAATATTTTGTGGCAAAAATGCAGAAATTCCCCTTATTTTGTGGTAAAAAGTCTGAAATTCCCCTTATTTGGGGGCAAAAAGGCAGAAATTTCCCTTAATTTGGGGCTAAATTCCAGAAATTTCACTTATTTCAGGGTAATAAGTCACAAATTTTCCTTATTTTGGAGCAAAAAAGACAGGAATCCCTTTGTTTTGTGGGAAAAAGACAGAAATTCCACTTATTTAGAGGCAGAAAAGCAGAAATTCCCCTTATTTTGGAGCAAAAATGAAGAAATTTCCCTTTTTTATAGCAAAATGTTATGCATTCTTCTTATTTTCGACAAAAAGGCAGAAGTTCCCCGTATTTTGGAGCAAAATTTCAGAAATTCCCCTAATTGTGGGGCAAATAGGCAGAAATTCCCTATATGTTAGGGCAAAAAGACATAAATTCTCCTTATTTTGGGGCAAAACTCAGAAATTCCACTTGTTTTGGGACAAAATTCCAGAAATTTCCATTATTTTGGGGCAAAATTGGAAAAATTTCAATTCTTTCAGGGAAAAGAGGCAGAAATTTTCCTCTTTTTGGGGGCAAAAAGGCCGAAATTTCCCTTATTTTGGGGCAAAAATGCAGAAATTCCCCTTATTTTGTGGTAAAATGGCTGAAATTCCCCATATTTGGGGGCAAAAAGGCAGAAATTTCCCTTATTTTGGGGCAAAATTGCAGAAATTTCACTTATTTCAGGGTAATAAGTCAGAAATTTTTCTTATTTTGGGGCAAAAAAGACAGAAATTCCCTTTGTTTTGGGGGAAAAAGACAGAAATTCCACTTATTTAGAGGCAAAAATGCAGAAATTCCCCTTATTTTGGAGCAAAAATGAAGAAATTTCTCTTTTTTATGGCAAAAAGGTATGCATTCTTCTTATTTTCGGGCAAAAAAAGCAGAAATTCCTCGTATTTTGGAGCAAAATTGCAGAAATTCCCCTAATTGTGGGGCAAAAAGGCAGAAATTCCCTATATGTTGGGGCAAAAAGACAGAAATTCTCCTTATTTTGGGGCAAAACTCAGAAATTCCACTTATTTTGGGGCAAAATACCAGAAATTTCCCTTATTTTGGGGCAAAAATGCAGAAATTTCACTTATTTCAGGGTAAAAAGGCAGAAATTTTCCTTATTTTGGGGCAAAAACGCCAAAATTTCCATTATTTTGGGGCAAAAATGCAGAAATTTCCCTTATTTTGAGGTAAAATGGCTGAAATTCCCCTTATTTGGGGGCAAAAATGCAGAAATTTCCCTTATTTTGGGGCAAAATTGCAGAAATTTCACTTATTTCAGGGTAATAAGTCAGAATTTTTTCTTTATTTTGGGGCAAAAAAGACAGAAATTCCCTTTGTTTTGAGGGAAAAAGACAGAAATTCCACTTATTTAGAGGCAAAAATGCAGAAATTCCCCTTAATTTGGAGCAAAAATGAAGAAGTTTCTCTTTTTTATGGCAAAAAGGTATGCATTCTTCTTATTTTCGGGCAAAATGGCAGAAATTCCTCGTATTTTGGAGCAAAATTGCAGAAATTCCCCTATTTGTGGGGCAAAAGCAGAAATTCCCTATATGTTGGGGAAAAAAGATAGAAATTCTCCTTAGTTTGGGGCAAAACTCAGAAATTCCACTTATTTTGAGGCAAAATTCCAGAAATTTCCCTAATTTTGGGGCAAAATTGCAGAAATTTGACTTATTTTGGGGCAAAATTGCAGAAATTTCACTTATTTCCAAAAAAGGAAACTTTCTTATTTTAGGGCAAAAAGGCAGAAATTTCTTTTATTTTGGTACAAAATTGCAGAAATTTTTCTTATTTTGGGGCAAAAAGGCAAAAATTTCCCATATTTTGGAGCAAAAAGGCAGAAATTCCCCTTATTTTGAGGTAAAAAGGCTGAAATTCCTTTTATTTGGAGGCTAAAAGGCAGAAATTTCCCTTATTTTCGGGCAAAATTGCTAAAATTTCACTTATTTCAGGGTAATAAGTCAGAAATTTTCCTTATTTTGGGGCAAAAGTGACAGAAATTCCCTTTGTTTTGGGGGAAAATACAGAAATTCCAATTATTTAGAGGCAAATAAGCAGAAATTTCCCTTATTTTGGAGCAAAAATGAAGAAATTTCCATTTTTATGGCAAAAAGGTATGCATTCTTCTTATTTTCGGGCAAAAAGGCAGAAATTCACCGTATTTTGGAGCAAAATTGCAGAAATTCCCCTAATTGTCGGTCAAAAAACCAGAAATTCCCTATATCATGGGGCAAAAAGACAGAAATTCTCCTTATTTTGGGACAAATCTCAGAAATTCCACTTATTTTGGGGCTAAATTCCAGAAATTTCCCTTATTTTGGGGCAAAATTGCAGAAATTTGACTTATTTCAGAAAAAAAGCAGAAATTTTCTTATTTTGGGGCAAAAAGGCAGAAATTTCTTTTATTTTAGTACAAAATTGCAGGAATTTTTCTTATTTTGGGGCAAAAAGGCAGAAATTTCCCATATTTTGGGGAAAAATGCAGAAATTCCCCTTATTTTGAGGTAAAAAGGCTGAAATTCCCGTTATTTGGGGGCAAAAGGCAGAAATTTCCCTTATTTGGAGCAAAATTGCAGAAATTTCACTTACTTCAGGGTAATAAGTCAGAAATTTTCCTTATTTTGGGAAAAAAAAACAGAAATTCTTTTTGTTTTGGGGGAAAAAGACAGAAATTCCACTTACTTAGAGGCAAAAATGCAGAAATTCCTTTTATTTTGGAGCAAAAATGAAGAAATTTCCTTTTTTTACGGCAAAAAGGTAGGCATTCTTCTTATATTCCGGCAAAAAGGAAGAAATTCCCCGTATTTTGGAGCAAAATTGCAGAAATTCCCCTAATTGTGTGGCAAAAAGGCAGAAATTCCCTCTATGTTGGGGCAAAAAGACAGAAATTCTTTTTATTTTGGGGCAAAACTCAGAAATTTCACTTATTTTTGGGCAAAATTGCAGAAATTTCACTTATTTCAGAAAAAAAAGCAGAAATTTTCTTATTTTGGGGCAAAAAGGCAGAATTTTCTTTTATTTTGGTACAAAATTGCAGAAATTTTTCTTATTTTCGGGCAAAAAGGGAGAAATTTCTCATATTTTGGGGCAAAAATGCAGAAATTCCCCTTATTTTGAGGTAAAAAGGCTGAAATTCCCATTATTTGGGGGCAAAAGGCAGAAATTTCCCTTATTTCAGGCAAAATTGCAGAAATTTCACTTACTTCATGGTAATAAGTCAGAAATTTTTTTTATTTTGGGGCAAAAAGACAGAAATTTTCTTTGTTTTGAGAGAAAAAGACAGATATTCCACTTATTTAGAGGCAAAAAGGCAGAAATTCCCTTTATTTTGGAGCAAAAATGAAGAAATTTCCCTTTTTTATGGCAAAAAGGTATGCATTCCCCTTATTTTCGGGCAAAAAGGCAGAAATTCCTCGTATTTTAGAGCAAAATTGCAGAAATTCCCGTAATTGTGTGGCAAAAAGGCAGAAAATCTCTATATGTTGGGGCAAAAAGACAGAAATTTTTTTTATTTTGGGGCAAAACTCAGAAATTCCTCTTATTTTGCGGCAAAATTGCAGAAATTTGACTTATTTTGGAGCAAAATTGCAGAAATTTCACTTATTTCTGAAAAAAAGCAGAAATTCTCTTATTTTGGGGCAAAAAGGCAGAAATTTCTTTTATTTTGGTACAAATTGCAAAAATTATTCCTATTTTGGGGCAAAAAGCAGAATTTTCCCATATTTTGGGGCAAAAATGAAGAAATCCCCCTTATTTTGAGGTAAAAAGGTTAAAATTCCCCTTATTTGGGGGCAAAAAGACAGAAATTTCCCTTATTTTGGGGCAAAATTGCAGAAATTTCACTTATTTTAGGGTAATAAGTCAGAAATTTTCCTCATTTTGCGGCAAAATACAGAAATTCCCTTTGTTTTGGGGGAAAAAGACAGAAATTCCATTTATTTAGAGGCAAAAAAGCAGAAATTTCCCTTATATTGGAGAAAAAATGAAGAAATTTCCCTTTTTTATGGCAAAAAGGTATGCATTCTTTTTATTTTCGAGCAAAAAGGCAGACATTCCTTGTATTTTGAAGCAAAATTGCAGAAATTCCCCCAATTGTGGGGCAAAAAGGCAGAAATTCCCTATATTTGGGCAAAAAGACAGAAATTCTCCTTATTTTGGGGCAAAACTCAGAAATTCCACTTATTTTGGGGCAAAATTCCAGAAATTTCTCTTATTTGGGGGCAAAATTGAAGAAATTTGACTTATTTCAGAAAAAAGCAGAAATTTTCTTATTTTAGGGCAAAAAGGCAGAAATTATTTTTTATTTTGGTACAAAATTGCAAAAATTTTTCTTATTTTGGGACAAAAAGGCAGAAATTTCCCATAGTTTGGGGCAAAAATGCAGAAATTCCCCTTATTTTGAGGTAAAAAGGCTGAAATTCCCATTATTTGGGGGCAAAAAGGCAGAAATTTCCCTTATTTTGGGGCAAAATTGCAGAAATTTCCCATATTTTGGGCAAAAATGCAGAAATTCCCCTTATTTTGAGGTAAAAAGGCTGAAATTTTCCTTATTTGGTGGCAAAAAGGCAGAAATTTCCCTTATTTTGGGGCAAAATTGCCGAAATTTCACTTACTTAAGGGTAATAAGTCAGAAATTTTCCTTATTTTGGGGAAAAAAAAACAGAAAATCTTTTTGTTTTGGGGGAAAAAGACAGAAATTCCACTTACTTAGAGGCAAAAAAGCAGAAATTCCTTTTATTTTGGAGCAAAAATGAAGAAATTTCCCTTTTTTATGGCAAAAAGGTATGCATTCTTCTTATTTTCCGGCAAAAAGAAGAAATTCCCCGTATTTTGGAGCAAAATTGCAGAAATTCCCCTAATTGTGGGGCAAAAAGGCAGAAATTCCCTCTATGTTGGGGCAAAAAGATAGAAATTCTTTTTATTTTGGGGCAAAACTCAGATATTTCACTTATTTTTGGGCAAAATTGCAGAAATTTCACTTATTTCAGAAAAAAAGCAGAAATTTTCTTATTTTGGGGCAAAAAAGGAAATTTCTTTTATTTTGGTACAAAATTGCAGAAATTTTTCTTATTTTTGGGCAAAAAGGGAGAAATTTCTCATATTTTGGGGCAAAAATGCAGAAATTCCCCTTATTTTGAGGTAAAAAGACTGAAATTCCCATTATTTGGGGGCAAAAGGCAGAAATTTCCCTTATTTCGGGCAAAATTGCAGAAATTTCACTTACTTCATGGTAATAAGTCAGAAATTTTCCTTATTTTGGGGCAAAAAGACAGAAATTCCCTTTGTTTTGGGGGAAAAAGACAGATATTCCACTTATTTAGAGGAAAAAAGGCAGAAATTCCCTTTATTTTGGGGCAAAAATGAAGAAATTTTCCTTTTTTATGGCAAAAAGTTATGCATTCCCTTTATTTTCGGGCAAAAAGGCAGAAATTCCTCGTATTTTAGAGCAAAATTGCAGAAATTCCCGTAATTGTGTGGCAAAAAGGCAGAAAATCTCTATATGTTGTGGCAAAAAGACAGAAATTTTTTTTATTTTGGGGCAAAACTCAGAAATTCCTCTTATTTTGGGGCAAAACTCAGAAATTCCACTTATTTTGGTGCAAAATTGCAGAAATTTCACTTATTTCAGAAAAAAGCAGAAATTTTCTTATTTTGGGGCAAAAAGGTAGAAATTTCTTTTACTTTGATACAAAATTGCAGAAATTTTTCTTATTTTGGGGCAATAAGAGAGAAATTTCCCATATTTTGGGGGAAAACGCAGAAATTCCCCTTATTTTGAGGTAAAAAGGCTGAAATTCCCCTTATTTGGGGGCAAAAATACAGAAATTTCCCTTATTTGGGGGCAAAATTGCAGAAATTTCACTTATTTCAGGGAAATAAGTCAGAAATTTTCCGTATTTTGGGGCAAAAAAGACAGAAATTCCCCTTATATTGGAGCAAAAATGAAGAAATTTTCCTTTTTTGTGGCAAAAGGTATACATTCCCCATATTTTGGGGCAAAATTCCAAAAATGTTCCTTATTTTGGGGCAAAATTGCAGAAACTTCACTTATTTTGAGGCAAAATTGCAGAAATTTCACTTATTTCAGAGAAAAACAGGCAGAAATTTTCCTTATTTTGGGGCAAAAAGGCAGAAATTTTTTATATTTTGTGGCAAAAATGCAGAAATTCCTCTTATTTTGAGGTAAAAAGGCTGAAATTCCTTTTATTTGGGGGCAAAAAGGCAGAAATTTCCCTTATTTTGGGGCAAAATTGCAGAAATTTCACTTATTTCAGAGAAAAACAGGCAGAAATTTTCCTTATTTTGGGGAAAAAAGGCAGAAATTTTTTATATTTTGTGGCAAAAATGCAGAAATTCCTCTTATTTTGAGGTAAAAAGGCTGAAATTCCCCTTATTTGGGGGCAGAAAGGCAGTAATTTCCCTTATTTTGGGGCAAAATTGCAGAAATTTCACTTATTTCAGAATAAGAAGTCAGAAATTTTCCTTATTTTGGGGCAAAAAAGACAGAAATTCCCTTTGTTTTGGGGGAAAAAGTCAGAAATTCCACTTATTTAGAGGCAAAAACGCAGAAATTCCCCTTATTTTGGAGCAAAAATGAAGAAATTTCCCTTTTTTATGGCAAAAAGGTATGCATTCTTCTTATTTTCAGGCAAAAAGGCAGAAATTCCCCGTATTTTGGAGCAAAATTGCAGAAATTCCTCTAATTGTGGGGCAAAAAGGCAGAAATTCCCTCTATGTTGGGGCAAAAAGACAGAAATTCTTTTTATTTTGGGGCAAAACTAAGAAATTTCACTTATTCTGGGGCAAAATTCCAGAAATTTCCCTTATTTTGGGGCAAAATTGCAGAAATTTGACTTATTTCAGAAAAAAAGCAGAAATTTTTTTATTTTGGAACAAAAAGGCAGAAATTTCTTTTATTTTGGTACAAAATTGCAGAAATTTTTCTTATTTTGGGGCACAAAAGCAGAAATTTCCCATACTTTGGGGAAAAATGGAGAAATTCCCCTTATTTTGAGGTAAAAAGGCTGAAATTCCCCTTATTTGGGGACAAAAATGCAGAAATTTCCCTTATTTTGGGGCGAAATTGCAGAAATTTCACTTATTTCAGGGTAATAATTTAGAAATTTTCCTTATTTTGGGGCAAAAAAGACAGAAATTCCCTTTGTTTTGGGAGAAAATACAGAAAATCCACTTATTTAGAGGCAAAAAAGCAGAAATTCCCCTTATTTTGGAGCAAAAATGAAGAAATTTCCCTTTTTTATGGCAAACAGGTATGCATTCTTTTTATTTTCGGGCAAAAAAGCAGAAATTTCCCATATTTTTGAGCAAAATTGCAGAAATTCCCCTAATTGTGGGGCAAAAAGGCAGAAATTCCCTATATGTTGGGGCAAAAAGACAGAAATTCTACTTATTTTGGGGCAAAACTCAGAAATTTCACTTATTCTTGGGCAAAATTGCAGAAAATTCACTTATTTCAGAAAAAAAAACAGAAATTTTCTTATTTTGGGGCAAAAAGGCAGAAATTTCTTTTATTTTGGTACAAAATTGCAGAAATTTTTCTTATTTTGGGGCAAAAAGGCAGAAATTTCTCATATTTTGGGGCAAAAATGCAGAAATTCCCCTTATTTTGAGGTAAAAAGGCTGAAATTCCCATTATTTGGGGGCAAAAGGCAGAAATTTCCCTTATTTTGGGGCAAAATTGCAGAAATTTCACTTACTTTAGGGTAATAAGTCAGAAATTTTCTTTATTTTGGGGCAAAAAGACAGAAATTCCCTTTGTTTTGTGGGAAAAAGACAGATATTCCACTTATTTAGAGGCAAAAATGCATAAATTCCTTTTATTTTGAAACAAAAATGAAGAAATTTCCCTTTTTTATGGCAAAAAGGTATGCATTCTTCTTATTTTCGAGCAAAAAGGCAGAAATTTTTTGTATTTTGAAGCAAAATTGCAGAAATTCCCCCAATTGTGGGGCAAAAAGGCAGAAATTCCCTATATTTGGGCAAAAAGACAGAAATTCTCCTTATTTTGGGGCAAAACTCAGAAATTCCACTTATTTTGGGGCAAAATTCCAGAAATTTCTCTTATTTTGGGGCAAAATTGAAGAAATTTGACTTATTTCAGAAAAAAGCAGAAATTTTCTTATTTTAGGGCAAAAAGGCAGAAATTATTTTTTATTTTGGTACAAAATTGCAAAAATTTTTCTTATTTTGGGACAAAAAGGCAGAAATTTCCCATAGTTTGGGGCAAAAATGCAGAAATTCCCCTTATTTTGAGGTAAAAAGGCTGAAATTCCCCTTATTTGGGGGCAAAAAGGCAGAAATTTCCCTTATTTTGGGGCAAAATTGCAGAAATTTCACTTACTTCAGGATAATAAGTCAGAAATTTTCCTTATTTTGGGGCAAAAAAGACAGAAATTCCCTTTGTTTTGGGGGAATAAGACAGAAATTCCACATATTTAGAGGCAAAAAAGCAGAAATTCCTTTTATTTTGGAGCAAAAATGAAGAAATTTCTCTTTTTTATGGCAAAAAGGTATGCATTCTTCTTATTTTCCGGCAAAAAGGAAGAAATTCCCCGTATTTTGGAGCAAAATTGCAGAAATTCCCCTAATTGTGGGGCAAAAAGGCAGAAATTCCCTATATGTTGGGGCAAAAAGACAGAAATTCTCCTTATTTTGGGGCAAAACTCAGAAATTCCACTTATTTTGGGGCAAAATTGCAGAAATTTGACTTATTTTAGAGCAAAATTGCAGAAATTTCACTTATTTCTGAAAAAAAGCAGAAATTCTCTTATTTTGGGGCCAAAAGGCAGAAATTTCGTTTATTTTGGTACAAAATTGCAGAAATTTTTCTTATTTTGGGGAAAAAAGGCAGAAATTTCCCATATTATGGGGCAAAAATGCAGAAATTCCCGTTATTTTGAGGTAAAAAGGCTGAAATTCCCCTTTTTTGGGTGCAAAAAGGCAGAAATTTCCATTATTTTGGGGAAAAATTGCAGAAATTTCAGTAATTTCAGGGTAATAAGTCAGAAATTTTCCTTATTTTGGGGCAAAAAAGACAGAAATTATCTTTGTTTTGGGGGAAAAAGACAGAAATTCCACTTATTTAGAGGCAAAAAAGCAGAAATTCCCCTTATTTTGGAGCAAAAATGAAGAAATTTCTCCCGCGCAACCGTCTCGCCTGCAAGAACGACGCGGCACGCAAAATAGAATCCTTCTGTGGTAAACTTTATTAATCTGGAAAAACCGGTACTTGCTTCACGTAACGAAATACGGAGAAAACCAAGAGATCCAAGGAGACGAACAGGACGAACAAGCTCCACGAGACGGCCGAAAACCAACGGGAGAAAGAGAGGAAGAAGAGAGGAAGAGAGAGAGAGCTATCCAGCTCGCCCCCTTATAAAGGGATCAGTCCTTGCCTTGGACGCGGAGCCCCCTGATTGGTTGAAACTCACCAGGCCCTATGACGCCACGGGAGAGGCGGAACTCATGAAGCGGAAGTTACCCAGCCTGTGCGCACATGGCTTGTTTACTGCTAACTCCAGCCAGAAATCAGCGCCATCTTGTAATGGCGAATGCGTGGGAATGTGTGGGCGGCGCCCCACAGAAATTTCCCTTTTTTATGGCAAAAAGCTATGCATTCTTCTTATTTTCGGGCAAAAAAGCAGAAATTACCCGTATTTTAGAGCAAAATTGAAGAAATTCCCCTAATTGTGGGGCAAAAAGGCAGAAATTCCCTATATGTTAGGGCAAAAAGACAGAAATTCTCCTTATTTTGGGGCAAAACTCAAAAATTCCACTTATTTTGGGGCAAAATTCCAAAAATTTTCCTTATTTTGGGGCAAAATTGCAGAAAGTTGACTTATTTTGGGGAAAAATTGCAGAAATTTCACTTATTTCAGGGAAAAAAGGCAGAAATTTTCCTCATTTTGGGGCAAAAAGGCAGAAATTTTTTATATTTTGTGGCAAAAATGCAGAAATTCCTCTTATTTTGAGGTAAAAAGTCTGAAATTCTCATTATTTGGGGGCAAAAAGGCAGAAATTTTCCTTATTTTGGGGCAAAATTGCAGAAATTTCACTTATTTCAGGGTAATAAGTCAGAAATTTTTCTTATTTTGGGGCAATAAAGACAGAAATTCCCTTTGTTTTGGGGGAAAAAGACAGAAATTCCACTTATTTAGAGGCAAAAAAGCAGAAATTCCCCTTATTTGGAGCAAAAATGAAGAAATTTCCCTTTTTTATGGCAAAAAGCTATGCATTCTTCTTATTTTCGGGCAAAAAAGCAGAAATTCCCCGTATTTTGCAGCAAAATTGCAGAAATTCCCCTAATTGTGGAGCAAAAAGGCAGATATTCCCTATATGTTGGAGCAAAAAAACAGAAATTCTCCTTATTTTGGGGCAAAACTCAGAAATTCCACTTATTTTGGTGGAAAATTGCAGAAATTTCACTTATTTCAGAAAAAAAGCAGAAATTTTCTTATTTTGGGGCAAAAAGGTAGAAATTTCTTTTACTGTGGTACAAAATTGCAGAAATTTTTCTTATTTTGGGGCAATAAGGGAGAAATTTCCCATATTTTGGGGGAAAAATGCAGAAATTCCCCTTATTTTGAGGTAAAAAGGCTGATATTCCCCTTATTTGGGGGCAAAAAGAGAGAAATTTCCCATATTTGGGGGCAAAATTGCAGAAATTTCACTTATTTCAGGGAAATAAGTCAGAAATTTTCCTTATTTTGTGGCAAAAAGACAGAAATTCCCTTTGTTTTGGGAGAAAAAGACAGAAATTCCACTTATTTAGAGGCAAAAAAGCAGAAATTCCCCTTATATTGGAGCAAAAATGAAGAAATTTCCCTTTTTTTGGCAAAAGGTATACATTCCTCTTATTTTGAGGCAAAATTCCAAAAATTTTCCTTATTTTGGGGGAAAATTGCAGAAACTTCACTTATTTTGGGGCAAAATTGCAGAAATTTCACTAATTTCAGAGAAAAAAAGGCAGAAATTTTTCTTATTTTGGGGCAAAAAGGCAGAAATTTTTTATATTTTGTGGCAAAAATGCAGAAATTCCTCTTATTTTGAGGTAAAAAGGCTGAAATTCCCCATATTTTGGGGCAAAATTGCAGAAATTTCACTTATTTCAGGGTAATAAGTCAGAAATTTTCCTTATTTTGGGGCAAAAAAGACAGAAATTCCCTTTGTTTTGGGGGAAAAAGTCAGAAATTCCACTTATTTAGAGGCAAAAACGCAGAAATTGCCCTTATTTTGGAGCAAAAATGAAGAAATTTCCCTTTTTTATTGCAAAAAGGTATGCATTCTTCTTATTTTCGGGCAAAAAGGCAGAAATTCCCCGTATTTTGGAGCAAAATTGGAGAAATTCCTCTAATTGTGGGGCAAAAAGGCAGAAATTCCCTCTATGTTGGGGCAAAAAGACAGAAATTCTTTTTATTTTGGGCAAAACTAAAAAATTTCACTTATTCTGGAGCAAAATTCCAGAAATTTCCCTTATTTTGGGGCAAAATTGCAGAAATTTGACTTATTTCAGAAAAAAAGCAAAAATTTTTTTATTTTGGAACAAAAAGGCAGAAATTTGTTTTATTTTGGTACAAAATTGCAGAAATTTTTCTTATTTTGGGGCACAAAGGCAGAAATTTCCCATATTTTGGGAAAAATGGAGAAATTCCCATTATTTTGAGGTAAACAGGCTGAAATTCCCCTTATTTGGAGACAAAAATGCAGAAATTTCCCTTATTTTGGTGCGAAATTGCAGAAATTTCACTTATTTCAGGGTAATAAGTTAGAAATTTTCCTTATTTTGGGGCAAAAAAAAAAAGAAATTCCCTTTGTTTTGGGGGAAAAAGACAGAAATTCCACTTATTTAGAGGAAAAAATGCAGAAATTCCCCTTATTTTGGAGCAAAAATGAAGAAATTTCTCTTTTTCATGGCAAACAGGTATGCATTCTTTTTATTTTCGGGCAAAAAAGCAGAAATTTCCCATATTTTTGAGCAAAATTGCAGAAATTCCCCTAATTGTGGGGCAAAAAGGCAGAAATTCCCTATATGTTGGGGCAAAAAAACAGAAATTCTACTTATTTTGGGGCAAAACTCAGAAATTTCACTTATTCTTGGGCAAAATTGCAGAAAATTCACTTATTTCAGAAAAAAAAGCAGAAATTTTCTTATTTTGGGGCAAAAAGGCAGAAATTTCTTTTATTTTGGTACAAAATTGCAGAAATTTTTCTTATTTTGGGGCAAAAAGGCAGAAATTTCTCATATTTTGGGGCAAAAATGCAGAAATTCCCCTTATTTTGGAGCAAAAATGAAGAAATTTTCCTTTTTTATGGAAAAAAGGTATGCATTCTTCTTATTTTCGAGCAAAAAGGCAGAAATTCCTTGTATTTTGAAGCAAAATTGCAGAAATTCCCCCAATTGTGGGACAAAAAGGCAGAAATTCCCTATATTTGGGCAAAAAGACAGAAATTCTCCTTATTTTGGGGCAAAACTCAGAAATTCCACTTATTTTGGGGCAAAATTCCAGAAATTTCTCTTATTTTGGGGCAAAATTGAAGAAATTTGACTTATTTCAGGAAAAAGCAGAAATTTTCTTATTTTAGGGCAAAAAGGCAGAAATTATTTTTTATTTTGGTACAAAATTGCAAAAATTTTTCTTATTTTGGAACAAAAAGGCAGAAATTTCCCATAGTTTGGGGCAAAAATGCAGAAATTCCCCTTATTTTGAGGTAAAAAGGCTGAAATTCTTATTTGGGGGCAAAAAGGCAGAAATTTCCCTTATTTTGGGGCAAAATTGCAGAAATTTCACTTACTTCAGGATAATAAGTCAGAAATTTTCCTTATTTTGGGGCAAAAGAGACAGAAATTCCCTTTGTTTTGGGGGAAAAAGACAGAAATTCCACATATTTAGAGGCAAAAAAGCAGAAATTCCTTTTATTTTGGAGCAAAAATGAAGAAATTTCTCTTTTTTATGGCAAAAAGGTATGCATTCTTCTTATTTTCCGGCAAAAAGGAAGAAATTCCCCGTATTTTGGAGCAAAATTGCAGAAATTCCTCTAATTGTGGGGCAAAAAGGCAGAAATTCCCTATATGTTGGGGCAAAAAGACAGAAATTCTCCTTATTTTGGGGCAAAACTCAGAAATTCCACTTATTTTGGGGCAAAATTGCAGAAATTTGACTTATTTTAGAGCAAAATTGCAGAAATTTCACTTATTTCTGAAAAAAAGTAGAAATTCTCTTATTTTGGGGCCAAAAGGCAGAAATTTCGTTTATTTTGGTACAAAATTGCAGAAATTTTTCTTATTTTGGGGAAAAAAGGCAGAAATTTCCCATATTATGGGGCAAAAATGCAGAAATTCCCGTTATTTTGAGGTAAAAAGGCTGAAATTCCTCTTTTTTGGGTGCAAAAAGGCAGAAATTTCCATTATTTTGGGGAAAAATTGCAGAAATTTCAGTAATTTCAGGGTAATAAGTCAGAAATTTTCCTTATTTTGGGGTAAAAAAGACAGAAATTCCCTTTGTTTTGGGGGAAAAAGACAGAAATTCCACTTATTTAGAGGCAAAAAAGCAGAAATTCCCCTTATTTTGGAGCAAAAATGAAGAAATTTCTCCCGCGCAACCGTCTCGCCTGCAAGAACGACGCGGCACGCAAAATAGAATCCTTCTGCGGTAAACTTTATTAATCTGGAAAAACCGGTACTTGCTTCACGTAACGAAAAGACGGAGAAAACCAAGAGATCCAAGGAGACGAACAGGACGAACAAGCTCCACGAGACGGCCGAAAACCAACGGGAGAAAGAGAGGAAGAAGAGAGGAAGAGAGAGAGAGCTATCCAGCTCGCCCCCTTATAAAGGGATCAGTCCTTGCCTTGGACGCGGAGCCCCCTGATTGGTTGAAACTCACCAGGCCCTATGACGCCACGGGAGAGGCGGAACTCATGAAGCGGAAGTTACCCAGCCTGTGCGCACATGGCTTGTTTACTGCTAACTCCAGCCAGAAATCAGCGCCATCTTGTAATGGTGAATGCGTGGGAATGTGTGGGCGGCGCCCCACAGAAATTTCCCTTTTTTATGGCAAAAAGCTATGCATTCTTCTTATTTTCGGGCAAAAAAGCAGAAATTACCCGTATTTTGGAGCAAAATTGCAGAAATTCCCCTAATTGTGGGGCAAAAAGGCAGAAATTCCCTATATGTTAGGGCAAAAAGACAGAAATTCTCCTTATTTTGGGGCAAAACTCAGAAATTCCACTTATTTTGGGGCAAAATTCCAAAAATTTTCCTTATTTTGGGGCAAAATTGCAGAAAGTTGACTTATTTTGGGGAAAAATTGCAGAAATTTCACTTATTTAAGGGAAAAAAGGCAGAAATTTTCCTCATTTTGGGGCAAAAAGGCAGAAATTTTTTATAATTTGTGGTAAAAATGCAGAAATTCCTCTTATTTTGAGGTAAAAAGTCTGAAATTCTCCTTATTTGGGGGCAAAAAGGCAGAAATTTTCCTTATTTTGGGGCAAAATTGCAGAAATTTCACTTATTTCAGGGTAATAAGTCAGAAATTTTTCTTATTTTGGGGCAATAAAGACAGAAATTCCCTTTGTTTTGGGGGAAAAAGACAGAAATTCCACTTATTTAGAGGCAAAAAAGCAGAAATTCCCCTTATTTGGAGCAAAAATGAAGAAATTTCCCTTTTTTATGGCAAAAAGCTATGCATTCTTCTTATTTTCGGGCAAAAAAGCAGAAATTCCCCGTATTTTGCAGCAAAATTGCAGAAATTCCCCTAATTGTGGAGCAAAAAGGCAGAAATTCCCTATATGTTGGAGCATAAAAACAGAAATTCTCCTTATTTTGGGGCAAAACTCAGAAATTCCACTTATTTTTTTGGAAAATTGCAGAAATTTCACTTATTTCAGAAAAAAAGCAGAAATTTTCTTATTTTGGGGCAAAAAGGTAGAAATTTCTTTTACTGTTGTACAAAATTGCAGAAATTTTTCTGATTTTGGGGCAATAAGGGAGAAATTTCCCATATTTTGGGGGAAAAATGCAGAAATTCCCCTTATTTTGAGGTAAAAAGGCTGAAATTCCCCTTATTTGGGGGCAAAACGACAGAAATTTCCCATATTTGGGGGCAAAATTGCAGAAATTTCACTTATTTCAGGGAAATAAGTCAGAAATTTTCCTTATTTTGGGGCAAAAAAGACAGAAATTCCCTTTGTTTTGGGAGAAAAAGACAGAAATTCCACTTATTTAGAGGCAAAAAAGCAGAAATTCCCCTTATATTGGAGCAAAAATGAAGAAATTTTCCTTTTTTTGTGGCAAAATGTATACATTCCTCTTATTTTGAGGCAAAATTCCAAAAATTTTCCTTATTTTGGGGGAAAATTGCAGAAACTTCACTTATTTTGGGGCAAAATTGCAGAAATTTCACTTATTTCAGAGAAAAAAAGGCAGAAATTTTTCTTATTTTGGGGCAAAAAGGCAGAAATTTTTTATATTTTGTGGCAAAAATGCAGAAATTCCTCTTATTTTGAGGTAAAAAGGCTGAAATTCCCCTTATATTGGGGCAAAATTGCAGAAATTTCACTTATTTCAGGGTAATAAGTCAGAAATTTTACTTATTTTGGGGCAAAAAAGACAGAAATTCCCTTTGTTTTGGGGGAAAAAGTCAGAAATTCCACTTATTTAGAGGCAAAAACGCAGAAATTGCCCTTATTTTGGAACCAAAATGAAGAAATTTCCCTTTTTTATTGCAAAAAGGTATGCATTCTTCTTATTTTCAGGCAAAAAGGCAGAAATTCCCCGTATTTTGGAGCAAAATTGCAGAAATTCCTCTAATTGTGGGGCAAAAAGGCAGAAATTCCCTATATGTTGGGGCAAAAAGACAGAAATTCTACTTATTTTGGGGCAAAACTCAGAAATTTCACTTATTCTTGGGCAAAATTGCAGAAAATTCACTTATTTCAGAAAGAAAAGCCCAAATTTTCTTATTTTGGAACAAAAAGGCAGAAATTTCTTTTATTTTGGTACAAAATTGCAGAAATTTTTTTTATTTTGGGGCAAAAAGGCAGAAATTTCTCATATTTTGTGGCAAAAATGCAGAAATTCCCCTTATTTTGAGGTAAAAAGGCTGAAATTCTCCTTATTTGGGGGCAAAAAGGCAGAAATTTTCCTTATTTTGGGGCAAAATTGCAGAAATTTCACTTATTTCAGGGTAATAAGTCAGAAATTTTTCTTATTTTGGGGCAATAAAGACAGAAATTCCCTTTGTTTTGGGGGAAAAAGACAGAAATTCCACTTATTTAGAGGCAAAAAAGCAGAAATTCCCCTTATTTGGAGCAAAAATGAAGAAATTTCCCTTTTTTATGGCAAAAAGCTATGCATTCTTCTTATTTTCGGGCAAAAAAGCAGAAATTCCCCGTATTTTGCAGCAAAATTGCAGAAATTCCCCTAATTGTGGAGCAAAAAGGCAGAAATTCCCTATATGTTGGAGCATAAAAACAGAAATTCTCCTTATTTTGGGGCAAAACTCAGAAATTCCACTTATTTTTTTGGAAAATTGCAGAAATTTCACTTATTTCAGAAAAAAAGCAGAAATTTTCTTATTTTGGGGCAAAAAGGTAGAAATTTCTTTTACTGTTGTACAAAATTGCAGAAATTTTTCTGATTTTGGGGCAATAAGGGAGAAATTTCCCATATTTTGGGGGAAAAATGCAGAAATTCCCCTTATTTTGAGGTAAAAAGGCTGAAATTCCCCTTATTTGGGGGCAAAACGACAGAAATTTCCCATATTTGGGGGCAAAATTGCAGAAATTTCACTTATTTCAGGGAAATAAGTCAGAAATTTTCCTTATTTTGGGGCAAAAAAGACAGAAATTCCCTTTGTTTTGGGAGAAAAAGACAGAAATTCCACTTATTTAGAGGCAAAAAAGCAGAAATTCCCCTTATATTGGAGCAAAAATGAAGAAATTTTCCTTTTTTTGTGGCAAAATGTATACATTCCTCTTATTTTGAGGCAAAATTCCAAAAATTTTCCTTATTTTGGGGGAAAATTGCAGAAACTTCACTTATTTTGGGGCAAAATTGCAGAAATTTCACTTATTTCAGAGAAAAAAAGGCAGAAATTTTTCTTATTTTGGGGCAAAAAGGCAGAAATTTTTTATATTTTGTGGCAAAAATGCAGAAATTCCTCTTATTTTGAGGTAAAAAGGCTGAAATTCCCCTTATATTGGGGCAAAATTGCAGAAATTTCACTTATTTCAGGGTAATAAGTCAGAAATTTTACTTATTTTGGGGCAAAAAAGACAGAAATTCCCTTTGTTTTGGGGGAAAAAGTCAGAAATTCCACTTATTTAGAGGCAAAAACGCAGAAATTGCCCTTATTTTGGAACCAAAATGAAGAAATTTCCCTTTTTTATTGCAAAAAGGTATGCATTCTTCTTATTTTCAGGCAAAAAGGCAGAAATTCCCCGTATTTTGGAGCAAAATTGCAGAAATTCCTCTAATTGTGGGGCAAAAAGGCAGAAATTCCCTATATGTTGGGGCAAAAAGACAGAAATTCTACTTATTTTGGGGCAAAACTCAGAAATTTCACTTATTCTTGGGCAAAATTGCAGAAAATTCACTTATTTCAGAAAGAAAAGCCCAAATTTTCTTATTTTGGAACAAAAAGGCAGAAATTTCTTTTATTTTGGTACAAAATTGCAGAAATTTTTTTTATTTTGGGGCAAAAAGGCAGAAATTTCTCATATTTTGTGGCAAAAATGCAGAAATTCCCCTTATTTTGAGGTAAAAAGGCTGAAATTCTCCTTATTTGGGGGCAAAAGGCAGAAATTTCTTTTATTTTGGGGCAAAATTGCAGAAATTTCACTTACTTTAGGGTAATAAGTCAGAAATTTTCTTTATTTTGGGGCAAAAAGACAGAAATTCCCTTTGTTTTGTGGGAAAAAGACAGATATTCCACTTATTTAGAGGCAAAAATGTAGAAATTCATCTTATTTTGGAGCAAAAATGAAGAAATTTTCCTTTTTATGGCAAATAGGTATGCATTCTTCTTATTTTCGAGCAAAAAGGCAGAAATTCCTTGTATTTTGAAGCAAAATTGCAGAAATTCCCCCAATTATGGGGCAAAAAGGCAGAAATTCCCTATATTTGGGCAAAAAGACAGAAATTCTCCTTATTTTGGGGCAAAACTCAGAAATTCCACTTATTTTGGGGCAAAATTGCAGAAATTTCACTTATTTCAAAAAAAAGCAGAATCTTTCTTATTTTGGGGCAAAAAGGCAGAAATTTCGTTTATTTTGGTACAAAATTGCAGAAATTTTTCTTATTTGGGGCAAAAAGGCAGAAATTTCCCATATTTTGGAGCAAAAAGGCAGAAATTCCCGTTATTTTGCGGTAAAAAGGCTGAAATTCTTATTTGGGGGCAAAAAGGCAGAAATTTCCCGTATTTTGGGGCAAAATTGCAGAAATTTCACTTACTTCAGGATAATAAGTCAGAAATTTTCCTTATTTTGGGGCAAAAGGGACAGAAATTCCCTTTGTTTTGGGGGAAAAAGACAGAAATTCCACTTATTTAGAGGCAAAAAAGCAGAAATTCCTTTTATTTTGGAGCAAAAATGAAGAAATTTCCCATTTTTATGGCAAAAAGGTATGCATTCTTCTTATTTTCCGGCAAAAAGAAAGAAATTTCCCGTATTTTGGAGCAAAATTGCAGAAATTCCCCTAATTGTGGATCAAAAAGGCAGAAATTCCCTATATGTTGTTGCAAAAAGACAGAAATTCTCCTTATTTTGGGGCAAAACTCAGAAATTCCACTTATTTTGGGGCAAAATTGCAGAAATTTGACTTATTTTAGAGCAAAATTGCAGAAATTTCACTTATTTCTGAAAAAAAGCAGAAATTCTCTTATTTTGGGGACAAAAGGCAGAAATTTCGTTTATTTTGGTACAAAATTGCAGAAATTTTTCTTATTTTGGGGAAAAAAGGCAGAAATTTCCCATATTATGGGGCAAAAATGCAGAAATTCCCGTTATTTTGAGGTAAAAAGGCTGAAATTCCCCTTTTTTGGGTGCAAAAAGAAAGAAATTTCCATTATTTTGGGGAAAAATTGCAGAAATTTCAGTAATTTCAGGGTAATAAGTCAGATATTTTCCTTATTTTGGGGCAAAAAAGACAGAAATTCCCTTTGTTTTGGGGGAAAAAGACAGAAATTCCACTTATTTAGAGGCAAAAAAGCAGAAATTCCCCTTATTTTTGAGCAAAAATGAAGAAATTTCCCTTTTTTATGGCAAAACGCTATGCATTCTTCTTATTTTCGGGCAAAAAAGCAGATATTACCCGTATTTTGGAGCAAAATTGCAGAAATTCCCCTAATTGTGGGGCAAAAAGGCAGAAATTCCCTATATGTTAGGGCAAAAAGACAGAAATTCTCCTTATTTTGGGGCAAAACTCAGAAATTCCACTTATTTTGGTGCAAAATTGCAGAAATTTCACTTATTTCAGAAAAAAAGCAGAAATTTTCTTATTTTGGGGCAAAAAGGTAGAAATTTCTTTTACTGTGGTACAAAATTGCAGAAATTTTTCTTATTTTGGGGCAATAAGGGAGAAATTTCCCATATTTTGGGGGAAAAATGCAGAAATTCCCTCTTTTTGAGGTAAAAAGGCTGAAATTCCCCTTATTTGGGGGCAAAAAGACAGAAATTTCCCATATTTGGGGGCAAAATTGCAGAAATTTCACTTATTTCAGGGAAATAAGTCAGAAATTTTCCTTATTTTGGGGCAAAAAAGACAGAAATTCCCTTTGTTTTGAAAGAAAAAGACAGAAATTCCACTTATTTAGAGGCAAAAAAGCAGAAATTCCCCTTATATTGGAGCAAAAATGAAGAAATTTTCCTTTTTTGTGGCAAAAGGTATACATTCCTCTTATTTTGAGGCAAAATTCCAAAAATTTTCCTTATTTTGGGGGAAAATTGCAGAAACTTCACTTATTTTGGGGCAAAATTGCAGAAATTTCACTTATTTCAGGGTAATAAGTCAGAAATTTTCCTTATTTTGGGGCAAAAAAGACAGAAATTCCCTTTGTTTTGGGGGAAAAAGTCAGAAATTCCACTTATTTAGAGGCAAAAACGCAGAAATTCCCCTTATTTTGGAGCAAAAATGAAGAAATTTCTTTTTTTTATTGCAAAAAGGTATGCATTCTTCTTATTTTCGGGCAAAAAGGCAGAAATTCCCCGTATTTTGGAGCAAAATTGTAGAAATTCCTCTAATTGTGGGGTAAAAAGGCAGAAATTCCCTTTATGTTGGGGCAAAAAGACAGAAATTCTTTTTATTTTGGGGTAAAACTAAGAAATTTCACTTATTCTGGGGAAAAATTCCAGAAATTTCCCTTATTTTGGGGCAAAATTGCAGAAATTTGACTTATTTCAGAAAAAAAGCAGAAATTTTTTTATTTTGGAACAAAAAGGCAGAAATTTCTTTTATTTTGGTACAAAATTGCAGAAATTTTTCTTATTTTGAGGCACAAAGGCAGAAATTTCCCATATTTTGGGGAAAAATGGAGAAATTCCCCTTATTTTGAGGTAAACAGGCTGAAATTCCCCTTATTTGGGGACAAAAATGCAGAAATTTCTTTTATTTTGGGGCGAAATTGCAGAAATTTCACTTATTTCAGGGTAATAATTTAGAAATTTTCCTTATTTTGGGGCAAAAAAGACAGAAATTCTCTTTGTTTTGGGGGAAAAAGACAGAAATTCCACTTATTTAGAGGCAAAAATGCAGAAATTCCTTTTATTTTGGAGCAAAAATGAAGAAATTTCCCTTTTTTATGGCAAACAGGTATTCATTCTTTTTATTTTCGGGCAAAAAAGCAGAAATTTCCCATATTTTTGAGCAAAATTTCAGAAATTCCCCTAATTGTGGGGCAAAAAGGCAGAAATTCCCTATATGTTGGGGCAAAAAGACAGAAATTCTACTTATTTTGGGGCAAAACTCAGAAATTTCACTTATTCTTGGGCAAAATTGCAGAAAATTCACTTCTTTCAAAAAAAAAAGCAGAAATTTTCTTATTTTGGGGCAAAAAGGCAGAAATTTCTTTTATTTTGGTACAAAATTGCAGAAATTTTTCTTATTTTGGGGCAAAAAGGCAGAAATTTCTCATATTTTGGCGCAAAAATGCAGAAATTCCCCTTATTTTGAGGTAAAAAGGCTGAAATTCCCATTATTTGGGGGCAAAAGGCAGAAATTTCCCTTATTTTGGGGCAAAATTGCAGAAATTTCACTTACTTTAGGGTAATAAGTCAGAAATTTTCTTTATTTTGGGGCAAAAAGACAGAAATTCCCTTTGTTTTGTGGGAAAAAGACAGATATTCCACTTATTTAGAGGCAAAAATGCAGAAATTCCCCTCATTTTGGAGCAAAAATGAAGAAATTTTCCTTTTTTATGGCAAAAAGGTATGCATTCTTCTTATTTTCGAGCAAAAAGGCAGAAATTCCTTGTATTTTGAAGCAAAATTGCAGAAATTCCCCCAATTGTGGGGCAAAAAGGGAGAAATTCCCTATATTTGGGCAAAAAGACAGAAATTCTCCTTATTTTGGGGCAAAACTCAGAAATTCCACTTATTTTGGGGCAAAATTCCAGAAATTTCTCTTATTTTGGGGCAAAATTGAAGAAATTTGACTTATTTCAGAAAAAAGCAGAAATTTTCTTATTTTAGGGCAAAAAGGCAGAAATTATTTTTTATTTTGGTACAAAATTGCAAAAATTTTTCTTATTTTGGGACAAAAAGGCAGAAATTTCCCATAGTTTGGGGCAAAAATGCAGAAATTCCCCTTATTTTGAGGTAAAAAGGCTGAAATTCTTATTTGGGGGCAAAAAGGCAGAAATTTCCCTTATTTTGGGGCAAAATTGCAGAAATTTCACTTACTTCAGGATAATAAGTCAGAAATTTTCCTTATTTTGGGGCAAAAGAGACAGAAATTCCCTTTGTTTTGGGGGAAAAAGACAGAAATTCCACTTATTTAGAGGCAAAAAAGCAGAAATTCCCCTTATTTTTGAGCAAAAATGAAGAAATTTCCCTTTTTTATGGCAAAACGCTATGCATTCTTCTTATTTTCGGGCAAAAAATCAGAAATTACCCATATTTTGGAGCAAAATTGCAGAAATTCCCCTCATTGTGGGGCAAAAAGGCAGAAATTCCCTATATGTTAGGGCAAAAAGACAGAAATTCTCCTTATTTTGGGGCAAAACTCAGAAATTCCACTTATTTTGGGGCAAAATTGTAAAAATTTTCCTTATTTTGGGGCAAAATTGCAGAAAGTTGACTTATTTTGGGAAAAAATTGCAGAAATTTCACTTATTTCAGGGAAAAAAGGCAGAAATTTTCCTCATTTTGGGGCAAAAAGGCAGAAAATTTTCATATTTTGTGGAAAAATGCAGAAATTTTTCTTATTTTGAGGTAAAAAGTCTGAAATTCTTCTTATTTGGGGGCAAAAATGCAGAAATTTTCCTTATTTTGGGGCAAAATTGCAGAAATTTCACTTATTTCAGGGTAAGAAGTCAGAAATTTTCCTTATTTTGGGGCAATAAAACAGAAATTCCCTTTGTTTTGGGGGAAAAAGACAGAAATTCCACTTATTTAGGGGCAAAAATGCAGAAATTCCCCTTATTTTGGAGCAAAAGTGAAGAAATTTCCTTTTTTTATGGCAAAAAGGTATGCATTCTTTTTATTTTCGGGCAAAAAGGCAGAAATTCCTCATATTTTGGAGCAAAATTTCAGAAATTCCCCTAATTGTGGGGCAAAAAGGCAGAAATTTCCTATATGTTAGGGCAAAAAGACAGAAATTCTTTTTATTTTGGGGCAAAACTCAGAAATTCCACTTATTTTGGGGCAAAATTCCAGAAATTTCTCTTATTTTGGGGCAAAATTGCAAAAATTTCACTTATTTTGGGGAAAAATTTCAGAAATTTCACTTATTTCAGGGAAAGAAGGCAGAAATTTTTTTATTTTGGGGCAAAAAGGAAGAAATTCCTAATATGTTGTGGCAAAAATGCAGAAATTCTCCTTATTTTGTGGTAAAAAGTCTGAAATTCCCCTTATTTGGGGGCAAAAAGGCAGAAATTTCCCTTAATTTGGGGCAAAATTGCAGAAATTTCACTTATTTCAGGGTAATAAGTCAGAAATTTTCCTTATTTTGGAGCAAAAAAGACAGGAATCCCTTTGTTGTGTGGGAAAAAGACAGAAATTCCACTTATTTAGAGGCAGAAAAGCAGAAATTCCCCTTATTTTGGAGCAAAAATGAAGAAATTTCCCTTTTTTATGGCAAAAAGGTATGCATTCTTCTTATTTTCGGGGAAAAAGGCAGAAATTCCCCGTATTTTGGAGCAAAATTGCAGAAATTCCCCTAATTGTGGGGCAAAAAGGCAGAAATTCCCTATATGTTAGGGCAAAAAGACAGAAATTCTCCTTATTTTGGGGCAAAACTCAGAAATTCCACTTGTTTTGGTATAAAATTCCAGAAATTTCCATTATTTTGGGGCAAAATTGGAAAAATTTCAATTCTTTCAGGGAAAAAAGGCAGAAATTTTCCTCTTTTTGGGGCAAAAAGCCCGAAATTTCCCTTATTTTGGGGCAAAAATGCAGAAATTCCCCTTATTTTGTGGTAAAATGGCTGAAATTCCCCATATTTGGGGGCAAAAAGGCAGAAATTTCCCTTATTTTGGGGCAAAATTGCAGAAATTTCACTTATTTCAGGGTAATAAGTCAGAAATTTTTCTTATTTTGGGGCAAAAAAGACAGAAATTCCCTTTGTTTTGGGGGAAAAAGACAGAAATTCCACTTATTTAGAGGCAAAAATGTAGAAATTCCCCTTATTTTTGAGCAAAAATGAGGAAATTTCCCTTTTTTATGACAAAAAGGTATGCATTCTTCTTATTTTCGGGCAAAAAAAGCAGAAATTCCTCGTATTTTGGAGCAAAATTGCAGAAATTCCCCTAATTGTGGGGCAAAAAGGCAGAAATTTCCTATATGTTAGGGCAAAAAGACAGAAATTCTCCTTATTTTGGGGCAAAACACAGAAATCCTACTTATTTTGGGGCAAAATTCCAGAAGTTTCCCTTATTTTGGGGCAAAAATTCAGAAATTTCACTTATTTCAGGGTAAAAATGCAGAAATTTTCTTTATTTTGGGGCAAAAACGCCAAAATTTCCCTTATTTTGGGGCAAAAATGCAGAAATTTCCCTTATTTTGAGGTAAAATGGCTGAAATTCCCCTTATTTGGGGGCAAAAATGCAGAAATTTCCCTTATTTTGGGGCAAAATTGCAGAAATTTCACTTATTTCAGGGTAATAAGTCAGAATTTTTTCTTTATTTTGGGGCAAAAAAGACAGAAATTCCCTTTGTTTTGAGGGAAAAAGACAGAAATTCCACTTATTTAGAGGCAAAAATGCAGAAATTCCCCTTAATTTGGAGCAAAAATGAAGAAATTTCTCTTTTTTATGGCAAAAAGGTATGCATTCTTCTTATTTTCGGGTAAAATGGCAGAAATTCCCCGTATTTTGGAGCAAAATTGCAGAAATTCCCCTAATTGTGGGGCAAAAAGGCAGAAATTCCCTATATGTTGGGGCAAAAAGATAGAAATTCTCCTTTGTTTGGGGCAAAACTCAGAAATTCCACTTATTTTGGGGCAAAATTCCAGAAATTTCCCTAATTTTGGGGCAAAATTGCAGAAATTTGACTTATTGTGGGGCAAAATTGCAGAAATTTCACTTATTTCCAAAAAAAGCAGAATCTTTCTTATTTTGGGGCAAAAAGGCAGAAATTTCTTTTATTTTGGTACAAAATTGCAGAAATTTTTCTTATTTTGGGGCAAAAAGGCAGAAATTTCCCATATTTTGGAGCAAAAAGGCAGAAATTCCCCTTATTTTGAGGTAAAAAGGCTGATATTCCTTTTATTTGGGGGCTAAAAGGCAGAAATTTCCCTTATTTTCGGGGAAAATTGCTAAAATTTCACTTATTTCAGGGTAATAAGTCAGAAATTTTCCTTATTTTGGGGCAAAAGAGACAGAAATTCCCTTTCTTTTGGGGGAAAAATACAGAAATTCCAATTATTTAGAGGCAAAAAAGCAGAAATTCCTTTTATTTTGGAGCAAAAATGAAGAAATTTCCATTTTTATGGCAAAAAGGTATGCATTCTTCTTATTTTCGGGCAAAAAGGCAGAAATTCACCGTATTTTGGAGCAAAATTGCAGAAATCCCCCTAATTGTGGGTCAAAAAAGCAGAAATTCCCTATATCTTGGGGCAAAAAGACAGAAATTCTCCTTATTTTGGGGCAAATCTCAGAAATTCCACTTATTTTGTGGCAAAATTCCAGAAATTTCACTTATTTTGGGGCAAAATTGCATAAATTTCAATTATTTTGGGGCAAAATTGCAGAAATTTCACTTATTTCAGGGAAAAAAGGCAGAAATTTTCCTTATTTTGGGGCAAAAAGGCAGAAATTTCTAATATTTTGTGGCAAAAATGCAGAAATTCCCCTTATTTTGAGGTAAAAAGGCTGAAATTCCCATTATTTGGGGGCCAAAAGGCAGAAATTTCCCTAATTTTTGTGCAAAATTGGAGAAATTTCACTTACTTCAGGGTAATAAGTCAGAAATTTTCCTTATTTTGGGGCAAAAAAGACAGAACTTCCTTTTGTTTTGCGGGAAAAAGACAGAAATTCCACTTATTTAGAGGCAAAAATGCAGAAATTCCCTTTATTTTGGAGCAAAAATGAAGAAATTTTTCTTTATTATGGTAAAAAGGTATGCATTCTTCTAATTTTCGGGCAAAAAGACAGAAATTCCCTGTATTTTGGAGCAAAATTGCAGAAATTCCCCTAATTGTGGGGCAAAAAGGCAGAAATTCCCTATATGTTGGGGCAAACAAACAGAAATTCTCCTTATTTTGGGGCAAAACTCAGAAATTCCACTTATTTTGGGGCAAAATTCCAGAAATTTCCCTTATTTTGGGGCAAAATTGTAGAAATTTCACTTATTTTGGGGCAAAATTTCAGAAATTTCACTTATTTCAGGGAAAAAAACAGAAATTTTCTTATTTTGGGGCAAAAAGGCAGAAATTCCTAATATTTTGTGGCAAAAGTGCAGAAATTCCCTTTATTTTGAGGTAATAAATCTGAAATTCACCTTATTTGGGGGCAAAAAGTCAAAAATTTCCCTTATTTTGGGGCAAAATTGCAGAAATTTCACTTATTTTAGGGTAATAAGTCAGAAATTTTCCTCATTTTGCGGCAAAATACAGAAATTCCCTTTGTTTTGGGGGAAAAAGACAGAAATTCCACTTATTTAGAGGCAAAAAAGCAGAAATTTCCCTTATTTTGGAGAAAAAATGAAGAAATTTCCCTTTTTTATGGCAAAAAGGTATGCATTCTTTTTATTTTCGAGCAAAAAGGCAGACATTCCTTGTATTTTGAAGCAAAATTGCAGAAATTCCCCCAATTGTGGGGCAAAAAGGCAGAAATTCCCTATATTTGGGCAAAAAGACAGAAATTCTCCTTATTTTGGGGCAAAACTCAGAAATTCCACTTATTTTGGGGCAAAATTCCAGAAATTTCTCTTATTTGGGGGCAAAAATGAAGAAATTTGACTTATTTCAGAAAAAAGCAGAAATTTTCTTATTTTAGGGCAAAAAGGCAGAAATTTTTTTTTATTTTGGTACAAAATTGCAAAAATTTTTCTTATTTTGGGACAAAAAGGCAGAAATTTCCCATAGTTTGGGGCAAAAATGCAGAAATTCCCCTTATTTTGAGGTAAAAAGGCTGAAATTCCCCTTATTTAGGGGCAAAAAGGCAGAAATTTCCCTTATTTTGGGGCAAAATTGCAGAAATTTCACTTACTTCAGGGTAATAAGTCAGAAATTTTCCTTATTTTGGGGCAAAAGAGACAGAAATTCCCTTTGTTTTGGGGGAAAAAGACAGAAATTCCACTTATTTAGAGGCAAAAAAGCAGAAATTCCTTTTATTTTGGAGCAAAAATGAAGAAATTTCCCTTTTTTATGGCAAAAGGTATGCATTCTTCTCATTTCCGGCAAAAAAAAGAAATTCCCCGTATTTTGGAGCAAAATTGCAGAAATTCCCCTAATTGTGGGGCAAAAAGCCAGAAATTCCCTATATGTTAAGGCAAAAAGACAGAAATTCTCCTTATTTTGGGGCAAAACTCAGAAATTCCACTTATTTTGGGGCAAAATTCCAGAAATTTCCCTTATTTTGGGGCAAAATTGCAGAAATTTCACTTATTTTGGGGCAAAATGTCAGAAATTTCACTTATTTCAGGGAAAAAAGGCAGAAATTTTTTTATTTTGGGGCAAAAAGGATGAAATTCCTAATATTTTGTGGCAAAAATTCAGAAATTCTCCTTATTTTGTGGTAAAAAGTCTGAAATTCCCCTTATTTGGGGGCAAAAAGACAGAAATTTCTCTTATTTTGGGGCAAAATTGCAGAAATTTCACTTATTTCAGGGTAATAAGTCAGATATTTTCCTTATTTTGGGGCAAAAAAGAGAGAAATTCCCTTTGTTTTGGGGGGAAAAGGCAGAAATTCCACTTATTTAAAGGCAAAAAAAGCAGAAATTCCCCTTATTTGGAGCAAAAATGAAGAAATTTCCCTTTTTTATGGCAAAAAGCGATGCATTCTTCTTATTTTCGGGAAAAAAGCAGAAATTCCCCGTATTTTGCAGCAAAATTTCAGAAATTCCCCTAATTGTGGGGCAAAAAGGCAGAAATTCCCTATATGTTGGAGCAAAAAAACAGAAATTCTCCTTATTTTGGGGTAAAACTCAGAAATTCCACTTATTTTGGTGCAAAATTGCAGAAATTTTACTTATTTCAGAAAAAAAGCAGAAATTTTCTTATTTTGGGGCAAAAAGGTAGAAATTTCTTTTACTTTGGTACAAAATTGCAGAAATTTTTCTTATTTTGGGGCAATAAGGGAGAAATTTCCCATATTTTGGGGGAAAAATGCAGAAATTCCCCTTATTTTGAGGTAAAAAGGCTGAAATTCCCCTTATTTGGGGGCAAAAAGACAGAAATTTCCCTTATTTGGGGGCAAAATTGCAGAAATTTCACTTATTTCAGGGAAATAAGTCAGAAATTTTCCTTATTTTGGGGCAAAAAAGACAGAAATTCCCTTTGTTTTGGGGGAAAAAGACAGAAATTCCACTTATTTAGAGGCAAAAAAGCAAAAATTCCCTTATTTTGGGGCAAAAATGAAGAAATTTCCCTTTTTTGTGGCAAAAGGTATACATTCCCCTTATTTTGGGGCAAAATTCCAAAAATTTTCCTTATTTTGGGGCAAAATTGCAGAAATTTCACTTATTTCAGAGAAAAAAAGGCAGAAATTTTCCTTATTTTGGGGCAAAAAGGCAGAAATTTTTTATATTTTGTAGCAAAAATGTAGAAATTCCTCTTATTTTGAGGTAAAAATGCTGAAATTCCCCTTATTTTGGGGCAAAATTGCAGAAATTTCACTTATTTCAGGGAAATAAGTCAAAAATTTTCCTTATTTTGGGGCAAAAAAGACAGAAATTCCCTTTGTTTTGGGGGAAAAAGACAGAAATTCCACTTATTTAGAGGCAAAAAAGCAGAAATTCCCCTTATATTGGAGCAAAAATGAAGAAATTTCCCTTTTTTGTGGCAAAAGGTATACAATCCCCTTATTTTGGGGCAAAATTCCAAAAATGTTCCTTATTTTGGGACAAAATTGCAGAAACTTCACTTATTTTGGGGCAAAATTGCAGAAATTTCACTTGTTTCAGAGAAAAAAAGGCAGAAATTTTCCTTATTTTGGGGCAAAAAGGCAGAAATTTTTTATATTTTGTGGCAAAAATGCAGAAATTCCTCTTATTTTGAGGTAAAAAGGCTGAAATTCCCCTTATTTTGGGGCAAAATTGCAGAAATTTCACTTATTTCAGGGTAATAAGTCAAAAATTTTCCTTATTTTGGGGCTAAAAAGACAGAAATTCCCTTTGTTTTGGGGGAAAAAGACAGAAATTCCACTTATTTAGAGGCAAAAACGCAGAAATTCCCCTTATTTTGAAGAAAAAATGAAGAAATTTCCCTTTTTTATGGCAAAAAGGTATGCATTCTTCTTATTTTTGGGCAAAAAGGCAGAAATTCCCCGTATTTTGGAGCAAAATTGCAGAAAGTCCTCTAATTGTGGGGCAAAAAGGCAGAAATTCCCTCTATGTTGGGGCAAAAAGACAGAAATTCTTTTTATTTTGGGGCAAAACTAAGAAATTTCACTTATTCTGGGGCAAAATTCCAGAAATTTCCCTTATTTTGGGGCAAAATTGCAGAAATTTGACGTATTTCAGAAAAAAAGCAGAAATTTTTTTATTTTGGAACAAAAAGGCAGAAATTTCTTTTATTTTGGTACAAAATTGCAGAAATTTTTCTTATCTTGGGGCACAAAGGCAGAAATTTCCCATATTTTGGGGAAAATGGAGAAATTCCTTTTATTTTGAGGTAAACAGGCTGAAATTCCCCTTATTTGGGGATAAAAATGCAGAAATTTCCCTTATTTTGGGGCGAAATTGCAGAAATTTCACTTATTTCAGCGTAATAAGTTAGAAATTTTTCTTATTTTGGGGCAAAAAAGACAGAAATTCCCTTTGTTTTGGGGGAAAAAGACAGAAATTCCACTTATTTAAAGGCAAAAAAGCAGAAATTCCCCTTATTTTGGAGCAAAAATGAAGAAATTTTCCTTTTCTATGGCAAACAGGTATGCATTCTTTTTATTTTCGGGCAAAAAAAGCAGAAATTTCCCATATTTTTGAGCAAAATTGTAGAAATTCCCCTAATTGTGAGACAAAAAGGCAGAAATTCCCTATATGTTTGGGCAAAAAGACAGAAATTCTACTTATTTTGGGGCAAAACTCAGAAATTTCACTTATTCTTGGGCAAAATTGCAGAAAATTCACTTATTTCAGAAAAAAAGCAGAAATTTTCTTATTTTGGGGCAAAAAGGCAGAAATTTCTTTTATTTTGGTACAAAATTGCAGAAATTTTTCTTATTTTGGGGCAAAAAGCAGAAATTTCTCATATTTTGGGACAAAAATGCAGAAATTCCCCTTATTTTGAGGTAAAAAGGCTGAAATTCCCATTATTTGGGGGCAAAAGGCAGAAATTTCCATTATTTTGGGGCAAAATTGCAGAAATTTCACTTACTTTAGGGTAATAAGTCAGAAATTTTCTTTATTTTGGGGCAAAAAGACAGAAATTCTCTTTGTTTTGGGGGAAAAAGACAGATATTCCACTTATTTAGAGGCAAAAATGCAGAAATTCCCCTTATTTTGGAGCAAAAATGAAGAAATTTCCCTTTTTTATGGCAAAAAGGTATGCATTCTTTTTATTTTCGAGCAAAAAGGCAGAAATTCCTTGTATTTTGAAGCAAAATTGCAGAAATTCCCCCAATTGTGGGGCAAAAAAGGCAGAAATTCCCTATATTTGGGCAAAAAGACAGAAATTCTCCTTATTTTGGGGCAAAACTCAGAAATTCCACTTATTTTGGGGCAAAATTCCAGAAATTTCTCTTATTTTGGGGCAAAATTGAAGAAATTTGACTTATTTCAGAAAAAAGCAGAAATTTTCTTATTTTAGGGCAAAAAGGCAGAAATTATTTTCTATTTTGGTACAAAATTGCAAAAATTTTTCTTATTTTGGGACAAAAAGGCAGAAATTTCCCATAGTTTGGGGCAAAAATGCAGAAATTCCCCTTATTTTGAGGTAAAAAGGCTGAAATTCCCCTTATTTGGGGGCAAAAAGGCAGAAATTTCCCTTATTTTGGGGCAAAATTGCAGAAATTTCACTTACTTCAGGGTAATAAGTCAGAAATTTTTCTTATTTTCGGGCAAAAGAGACAGAAATTCCCTTTATTTTGGGGGAAAAAGACAGAAATTCCACTTATTTAGAGGCAAAAAAGCAGAAATTCCTTTTATTTTGGAGCAAAATTGCAGAAATTCCCCTAATTGTGGGGCAAAAAGGCGGAAATTTCCTATAAGTTGGGGCAAAAAGACAGAAATTCTTCTTATTTTGGGGCAAAACTCAGAAATTCCACTTATTTTGGGGCAAAATTGCAGAAATTTGACTTATTTTAGAGCAAAATTGCAGAAATTTCACTTATTTCTGAAAAAAAGCAGAAATTCTCTTATTTTGGGGCCAAAAGGCAGAAATTTCGTTTATTTTGGTACAAAATTGCAGATATTTTTCTTATTTTGGGGCAAAAAGGCAGAAATTTCCCATATTATGGGGCAAAAATGCAGAAATTCCCGTTATTTTGAGGTTAAAAGGCTGAAATTCCCCTTTTTTGGGTGCAAAAAGGCAGAAATTTCCATTATTTTGGGGAAAAATTGCAGAAATTTCAGTAATTTCAGGGTAATAATTCAGAAATTTTCCTTATTTTGGGGCAAAAAAGACAGAAATTCCCTTTGTTTTGGGGGAAAAAGTCAGAAATTCGACTTATTTAGAGGCAAAAAAGCAGAAATTCCCATTATTTTGGAGCAAAAATGAAGAAATTTCTCTTTTTTATGGCAAAAAGCTATGCATTCTTCTTATTTTCGGGCAAAAAAGCAGAAATTACCCGGAATTTGGAGCAAAATTGCAGAAATTCCCCTAATTGTGGGGCAAAAAGGCAGAAATTCCCTATATGTTAGGGCAAAAAGACAAAAATTCTCTTTATTTTGGGGCAAAACTCAGAAATTCCACTTATTCTGGGGCAAAATTCCAGAAATTTCCCTTATTTTGGGGCAAAATTGCAGAAATTTCACTTATTTTGGGGCAAAATTTCAGAAATTTCACTTATTTCAGGGAAAAAAGGCAGAAATTATTTTATTTTGGGGCAAAAGGATGAAATTCCTAAATTTGTGGAAAAAATGCAGAAATTCTCCTTATTTTGTGGTAAAAAGTCTGAAATTCCCCTTATTTGGGGGCAAAAAGACAGAAATTTCTCTTATTTTGGGGCAAAATTGCAGAAATTTCACTTATTTCAGGGTAATAAGTCAGATATTTTCCTTATTTTGGGGCAAAAAAGAGAGAAATTCCCTTTGTTTTGGGGGAAAAAGGCAGAAATTCCACTTATTTAAAGGCAAAAAAGCAGAAATTCCCCTTATTTGGAGCAAAAATGAAGAAATTTCCCTTTTTTATGGCAAAAAGCGATGCATTCTTCTTATTTTCGGGAAAAAAGCAGAAATTCCCCGTATTTTGCAGCAAAATTGCAGAAATTCCCCTAATTGTGGGGCAAAAAGGCAGAAATTCCCTATATGTTGGAGCAAAAAAACAGAAATTCTCCTTATTTTGGGGTAAAACTCAGAAATTCCACTTATTTTGGTGCAAAATTGCAGAAATTTTACTTATTTCAGAAAAAAAGCAGAAATTTTCTTATTTTGGGGCAAAAAGGTAGAAATTTCTTTTACTTTGGTACAAAATTGCAGAAATTTTTCTTATTTTGGGGCAATAAGGGAGAAATTTCCCATATTTTGGGGGAAAAATGCAGAAATTCCCCTTATTTTGAGGTAAAAAGGCTGAAATTCCCCTTATTTGGGGGCAAAAAGACAGAAATTTCCCTTATTTGGGGGCAAAATTGCAGAAATTTCACTTATTTCAGGGAAATAAGTCAGAAATTTTCCTTATTTTGGGGCAAAAAAGACAGAAATTCCCTTTGTTTTGGGGGAAAAAGACAGAAATTCCACTTATTTAGAGGCAAAAAAGCAAAAATTCCCTTATTTTGGGGCAAAAATGAAGAAATTTCCCTTTTTTGTGGCAAAAGGTATACATTCCCCTTATTTTGGGGCAAAATTCCAAAAATTTTCCTTATTTTGGGGCAAAATTGCAGAAATTTCACTTATTTCATAGAAAAAAAGGCAGAAATTTTCCTTATTTTGGGGCAAAAAGGCAGAAATTTTTTATATTTTGTAGCAAAAATGTAGAAATTCCTCTTATTTTGAGGTAAAAAGGCTGAAATTCCCCTTATTTTGGGGCAAAATTGCAGAAATTTCACTTATTTCAGGGAAATAAGTCAAAAATTTTCCTTATTTTGGGGCAAAAAAGACAGAAATTCCCTTTGTTTTGGGGGAAAAAGACAGAAATTCCACTTATTTAGAGGCAAAAAAGCAGAAATTCCCCTTATATTGGAGCAAAAATGAAGAAATTTCCCTTTTTTGTGGCAAAAGGTATACAATCCCCTTATTTTGGGGCAAAATTCCAAAAATGTTCCTTATTTTGGGACAAAATTGCAGAAACTTCACTTATTTTGGGGCAAAATTGCAGAAATTTCACTTGTTTCAGAGAAAAAAAGGCAGAAATTTTCCTTATTTTGGGGCAAAAAGGCAGAAATTTTTTATATTTTGTGGCAAAAATGCAGAAATTCCTCTTATTTTGAGGTAAAAAGGCTGAAATTCCCCTTATTTTGGGGCAAAATTGCAGAAATTTCACTTATTTCAGGGTAATAAGTCAAAAATTTTCCTTATTTTGGGGCTAAAAAGACAGAAATTCCCTTTGTTTTGGGGGAAAAAGACAGAAATTCCACTTATTTAGAGGCAAAAACGCAGAAATTCCCCTTATTTTGAAGAAAAAATGAAGAAATTTCCCTTTTTTATGGCAAAAAGGTATGCATTCTTCTTATTTTTGGGCAAAAAGGCAGAAATTCCCCGTATTTTGGAGCAAAATTGCAGAAATTCCTCTAATTGTGGGGCAAAAAGGCAGAAATTCCCTCTATGTTGGGGCAAAAAGACAGAAATTCTTTTTATTTTGGGGCAAAACTAAGAAATTTCACTTATTCTGGGGCAAAATTCCAGAAATTTCCCTTATTTTGGGGCAAAATTGCAGAAATTTGACGTATTTCAGAAAAAAAGCAGAAATTTTTCTATTTTGGAACAAAAAGGCAGAAATTTCTTTTATTTTGGTACAAAATTGCAGAAATTTTTCGAATCTTGGGGCACAAAGGCAGAAATTTCCCATATTTTGGGGAAAATGGAGAAATTCCTTTTATTTTGAGGTAAACAGGCTGAAATTCCCCTTATTTGGGGATAAAAATGCAGAAATTTCCCTTATTTTGGGGCGAAATTGCAGAAATTTCACTTATTTCAGCGTAATAAGTTAGAAATTTTTCTTATTTTGGGGCAAAAAAGACAGAAATTCCCTTTGTTTTGGGGGAAAAAGACAGAAATTCCACTTATTTAAAGGCAAAAAAGCAGAAATTCCCCTTATTTTGGAGCAAAAATGAAGAAATTTTCCTTTTCTATGGCAAACAGGTATGCATTCTTTTTATTTTCGGGCAAAAAAGCAGAAATTTCCCATATTTTTGAGCAAAATTGTAGAAATTCCCCTAATTGTGAGACAAAAAGGCAGAAATTCCCTATATGTTTGGGCAAAAAGACAGAAATTCTACTTATTTTGGGGCAAAACTCAGAAATTTCACTTATTCTTGGGCAAAATTGCAGAAAATTCACTTATTTCAGAAAAAAAGCAGAAATTTTCTTATTTTGGGGCAAAAAGGCAGAAATTTCTTTTATTTTGGTACAAAATTGCAGAAATTTTTCTTATTTTGGGGCAAAAAGCAGAAATTTCTCATATTTTGGGACAAAAATGCAGAAATTCCCCTTATTTTGAGGTAAAAAGGCTGAAATTCCCATTATTTGGGGGCAAAAGGCAGAAATTTCCATTATTTTGGGGCAAAATTGCAGAAATTTCACTTACTTTAGGGTAATAAGTCAGAAATTTTCTTTATTTTGGGGCAAAAAGACAGAAATTCTCTTTGTTTTGGGGGAAAAAGACAGATATTCCACTTATTTAGAGGCAAAAATGCAGAAATTCCCCTTATTTTGGAGCAAAAATGAAGAAATTTCCCTTTTTTTATGGCAAAAAGGTATGCATTCTTTTTATTTTCGAGCAAAAAGGCAGAAATTCCTTGTATTTTGAAGCAAAATTGCAGAAATTCCCCCAATTGTGGGGCAAAAAAGGCAGAAATTCCCTATATTTGGGCAAAAAGACAGAAATTCTCCTTATTTTGGGGCAAAACTCAGAAATTCCACTTATTATGGGGCAAAATTCCAGAAATTTCTCTTATTTTGGGGCAAAATTGAAGAAATTTGACTTATTTCAGAAAAAAGCAGAAATTTTCTTATTTTAGGGCAAAAAGGCAGAAATTATTTTCTATTTTGGTACAAAATTGCAAAAATTTTTCTTATTTTGGGACAAAAAGGCAGAAATTTCCCATAGTTTGGGGCAAAAATGCAGAAATTCCCCTTATTTTGAGGTAAAAAGGCTGAAATTCCCCTTATTTGGGGGCAAAAAGGCAGAAATTTCCCTTATTTTGGGGCAAAATTGCAGAAATTTCACTTACTTCAGGGTAATAAGTCAGAAATTTTTCTTATTTTCGGGCAAAAGAGACAGAAATTCCCTTTGTTTTGGGGGAAAAAGACAGAAATTCCACTTATTTAGAGGCAAAAAAGCAGAAATTCCTTTTATTTTGGAGCAAAATTGCAGAAATTCCCCTAATTGTGGGGCAAAAAGGCGGAAATTTCCTATAAGTTGGGGCAAAAAGACAGAAATTCTTCTTATTTTGGGGCAAAACTCAGAAATTCCACTTATTTTGGGGCAAAATTGCAGAAATTTGACTTATTTTAGAGCAAAATTGCAGAAATTTCACTTATTTCTGAAAAAAAGCAGAAATTCTCTTATTTTGGGGCCAAAAGGCAGAAATTTCGTTTATTTTGGTACAAAATTGCAGATATTTTTCTTATTTTGGGGCAAAAAGGCAGAAATTTCCCATATTATGGGGCAAAAATGCAGAAATTCCCGTTATTTTGAGGTTAAAAGGCTGAAATTCCCCTTTTTTGGGTGCAAAAAGGCAGAAATTTCCATTATTTTGGGGAAAAATTGCAGAAATTTCAGTAATTTCAGGGTAATAATTCAGAAATTTTCCTTATTTTGGGGCAAAAAAGACAGAAATTCCCTTTGTTTTGGGGGAAAAAGTCAGAAATTCGACTTATTTAGAGGCAAAAAAGCAGAAATTCCCATTATTTTGGAGCAAAAATGAAGAAATTTCTCTTTTTTATGGCAAAAAGCTATGCATTCTTCTTATTTTCGGGCAAAAAAGCAGAAATTACCCGGAATTTGGAGCAAAATTGCAGAAATTCCCCTAATTGTGGGGCAAAAAGGCAGAAATTCCCTATATGTTAGGGCAAAAAGACAAAAATTCTCTTTATTTTGGGGCAAAACTCAGAAATTCCACTTATTCTGGGGCAAAATTCCAGAAATTTCCCTTATTTTGGGGCAAAATTGCAGAAATTTCACTTATTTTGGGGCAAAATTTCAGAAATTTCACTTATTTCAGGGAAAAAAGGCAGAAATTATTTTATTTTGGGGCAAAAGGATGAAATTCCTAAATTTGTGGAAAAAATGCAGAAATTCTCCTTATTTTGTGGTAAAAAGTCTGAAATTCCCCTTATTTGGGGGCAAAAATGCAGAAATTCCCCTTATTTTGGGGCAAAATTGCAGAAATTTCACTTATTTCAGGGTAATAAGTCAGAATTTTTTTTTTTATTTTGGGGCAAAAAAGACAGAAATTCCCTTTGTTTTGAGTGAAAAAGACAGAAATTCCACTTATTTTGAGGCAAAAATGCAGAAATTCCCTTTAATTTGGAGCAAAAATGAAGTAATTTCTCTTTTTTATGGCAAAAAGGTATGCATTCTTCTTATTTTCGGGCAAAAAGGCAGAAATTCCCCGTATTTTGGAGCAAAATTGCAGAAATTCCCCTAATTGTGGGGCAAAAAGGCAGAAATTCCCTATATGTTGGGGCAAAAAGATAGAAATTCTCCTTAGTTTGGGGCAAAACTCAGAAATTCCACTTATTTTGGGGCAAAATTCCAGAAATTTCCCTAATTTTAGGGCAAAATTGCAGAAATTTGACTTATTTTGGGGCAAAATTTCAGAAATTTCACTTATTTCCAAAAAAAGCAGAATCTTTCTTATTTTGGGGCAAAAAGGCAGAAATTTCTTTTATTTTGGTACAAAATTGCAGAAATTTTTCTTATTTTGGGGATAAAAGACAGAAATTTCCCATATTTTGGAGAAAAAAGGCAGAAATTCCCCTTATTTTGAGGTAAAAAGGCTGAAATTCCTTTTATTTGGGGGCTAAAAGGCAGAAATTTCCCTTATTTTCAGGCAAAATTGCTAAAATTTCACTTATTTCAGGGTAATAAGTCAGAAATTTTCCTTATTTTGGGGCAAAAGAGACAGAAATTCCCTTTGTTTTGGGGGAAAAATACAGAAATTCCAATTATTTAGAGGCAAAAAAGCAAAAATTCCCCTTATTTTGGAGCAAAAATGAAGAAATTTCCATTTTTATGGCAAAAAGGTATGCATTCTTCTTATTTTCGGGCAAAAAGGCAGAAATTCACCGTATTTTGGAGCAAAATTGCCGAAATCCCCCTAATTGTCGGTCAAAAAAACAGAAATTCCCTATATCTTGGGGCAAAAAGACAGAAATTCTCCTTATTTTGGGACAAATCTCAGAAATTCCACTTATTTTGGGGCAAAATTCCAGAAATTTCACTTTTTTGGGGCAAAATTGCATAAATTTCAATTATTTTGGGGCAAAATTGCAGAAATTTCACTTATTTCAGGGAAAAAAGGCAGAAATTTTCCTTATTTTGGGGCAAAAAGGCAGAAATTCCTAATATTTTGTGGCAAAAATGCAGAAATTCCCCTTATTTTGAGGTAAAAAGGCTGAAATTCCCATTATTTGGAGGCAAAAAGGCAGAAATTTCCCTAATTTTCGTGCATAATTGCAGAAATTTCACTTACTTCATGGTAATAAGTCAGAAATTTTCCTTATTTTGGGGCAAAAAAGACAGAACTTCCTTTTGTTTTGCGGGAAAAAGACAGAAATTCCACTTATTTAGAGGCAAAAATGCAGAAATTCCCTTTATTTTGGATCAAAAAGGAAGAAATTTTTCTTTTTTATGGCAAAAAGGTATGCATTATTCTAATTATCGGGCAAAAAGACAGAAATTCCCTGTATTTTGGATCAAAATTTCAGAAATTCCCCTAATTGTTGGGCCAAAATTCAGAAATTCCCTATATCTTGGGGCAAAAAGACAGAAATTCTCCTTATTTTGGGGCAAAACTCAGAAATTCCACTTATTTTGGGGCAAAATTCCAGAAATTTCCCTTATTTTGGGGCAAAATTGTAGAAATTTCACTTATTTTGGGGCAAAATTTCAGAAATTTCACTTATTTCAGGGAAAAAAAACAGAAATTTTCTTATTTTGTGGAAAAAAGGCAGAAATTCCTAATATTTTGTGGCAAAAGTGCAGAAATTCCCTTTATTTTGAGGTAAAAAATCTGAAATTCACCTTATTTGGGGGCAAAAAGTCAAAAATTTCCCTTATTTTGGGGCAAAATTGCAGAAATTTCACATATTTTAGGGTAATAAGTCAGAAATTTTCCTTATTTTGAGGCAAAAAAGACAGGAATTCCCTTTGTCTTGGGGAAAAAAGAGAGAAATTCCACTTATTTAGAGGCAAAAAAGCAAAAATTTCCCTTATTTTGGAGAAAAAATGAAGAAATTTCCCATTTTTATGGCAAAAAGGTATGCATTCTTTTTATTTTCGGGCAAAAAGGCAGAAATTCCCCATATTTTGGAGCAAAATTGCAGAAATTCCCCTAATTGTGGGGCAAAAAGGCAGAAATTCCACGTGTTTTGGGGCAAAATTCCAGAAATTTTCATTATTTTGTGGCAAAATTGGAAAAATTTCACTTATTTAAGGGAAAAAAGGCAGAAATTTTTCTTAATTTGGGGCAAAAAGGCCGAAATTTCCCTTATTTGGTTCAAAAATGCAGAAATTCCCCTTATTTTGTGGTAAAATGGCTGAAATTCCCTATATTTGGGGGCAAAAAGGCAGAAATTTCCCTTATTTTGGGGCAAAATTGCAGAAATTTCACTTATTTCAGGGTAATAAGTCAGAAATTTTTCTTATTTTCGGGCAAAAAAGACAGAAATTCCCTTTGTTTTGGGGGAAAAAGACAGAAATTCCACTTATTTAGAGTCAAAAATGCAGAAATTCCCCTTATTTTGGAGCAAAAATGAAATTTCCCTTTTTTATGGCAAACAGGTATGCATTCTTCTCATTTTCGGGCAAAAAGGCAGAAATTCCTCGTATTTTGGAGCAAAATTGCAGAAATTCCTTTAATTGTGGGGCAAAAAGGCAGAAATTTCCTATATCTTAGGGCAAAAAGACAGAAATTCTCCTTATTTTGGGGCAAAACTCAGAAATCCCACTTATTTAGGTCAAAATTCCTGAAATTTTCCTTATTTTTGGGCCAAAATGCAGAAATTTTACTTATTTCAGGGTAAAAACGCAGAAATTTTCCTTATTTGGGGCAAAAACGCCAAAATTTTCCTTATTTTGAGGCAAAAATTCAGAAATTCCTTTTATTTTGAGGTAAAATGGCTGAAATTTCCCTTATTTGGGGGCAAAAATGCAGAAATTTCCTTTATTTTGGGGCAAAATTGCAGAAATTTCACTTATTTCAGGGTAATAAGTCAAAATTTTTTCTTTATTTTGGGGCAAATAAGACAGAAATTCCCTTTGTTTTGGGGGAAAAAGACAGAAATTCCACTTATTTAGAGGCAAAAATGCAGAAATTCCCCTTATTTTGGAGCAAAAATGAAGAAATTTCCCTTTTTTATGGCAAAAAGTTATGCATTCTTCTTATTTTCGGGCAAAAAGGCAGAAATTCCCCATATTTTGGAGCGAAATTGCATATATTCCCCTAATTGTGGGGCAAAAAGGCAGAAATTCCCTATATGTTGGGGCAAAAAGATAGAAATTCTCCTTATTTTGGGGCAAAATTCAGAAATTCCACTTATTTTGGGCAAAATTCCAGAAATTTCCCTTATTTTAGGGCAAAATTGCAGAAATTTTACTTATTTTCGGGCAAAATTGCAGAAATTTCACTTATTTCAAAAAAAAGCAAAAATTTTCTTATTTTGGGGCAAAAAGGCAGAAATTTCTTTTATTTTGGTACAAAATTGCAGAAATTTTTCTTATTTTCGGGCAAAAAGGCAGAAATTTCTCATATTTTGGGGCAAAAATGCAGAAATTCCCCTTATTTTGAGGTAAAAAGGCTGAAATTCCCATTATTTGGGGGCAAAAGGCAGAAATTTCCCTTATTTCGGGCAAAATTGCAGAAATTTCACTTACTTCATGGTAATAAGTCAGAAATTTTCCTTATTTTGGGGCAAAAAGACAGAAATTCCCTTTGTTTTGGGGGAAAAAGACAGATATTTCACTTATTTAGAGGCAAAAAGGCAGAAATTCCCTTTATTTTGGAGCAAAAATGAAGAAATTTCCCTTTTTTATGGCAAAAAAATATGCATTCCTCTTATTTTCGGGCAAAAAGGCAGAAATTCCTCTTATTTTAGAGCAAAATTGCAGAAATTCCTGTAATTGTGTGGCAAAAAGGCAGAAAATCTCTATATGTTGGGGCAAAAAGACAGAAATTTTTTTTATTTTGGGACAAAACTCAGAAATTCCACTTATTTTGGGGCAAAATTGCAGAAATTTGACTTATTTTAGAGCAAAATTGCAGAAATTTCACTTATTTCTGAAAAAAAGCAGAAATTCTCTTATTTTGGGGCAAAAAGGCAGAAATTTCTTTTATTTTGGTACAAATTGCAAAAATTATTCCTATTTTAGGGCAAAAAGGCAGAATTTTCATATATTTTGGGGCAAAAATGCAGAAATCCCCCTTATTTTGAGGTAAAAAGGTTAAAATTTCCCTTATTTGGGGGCAAAAAGACAGAAATTTCTCTTATTTTGGGGCAAAATTGCAGAAATTTCACTTATTTCAAGGTAATAAGTCAGATATTTTTCTTATTTTGGGGCAAAAAAGAGAGAAATTCCCCTTGTTTTGGGAAAAAAAGACAGAAATTCCACTTATTTAGAGGCAAAAAAGCAGAAATTCCCCTTATTTGGAGCAAAAATGAAGAAATTTCCCTTTTTTATGGCAAAAAGCTATGCATTCTTCTTATTTTCTGGCAAAAAAGCAGAAATTCCCCGTATTTTGCAGCAAAATTGCAGAAATTCCCCTAATTGTGGGGCAAAAGCAGAAATTCCCTATATGTTGGAGCAAAAAAACAGAAATTCTCCTTATTTTGGGGCAAAACTCAGAAATTCCACTTATTTTGGTGCTAAATTGCAGAAATTTCACTTATTTCAGAAAAAAAGCAGAAATTTTATTATTTTGGGGCAAAAAGGTAGAAATTTCTTTTACTTTGGTACAAAATTGCACAAATTTTTCTTATTTTGGGGCAATAACGGAGAAATTTCCCATATTTTGGGGGAAAAATGCAGAAATTCCCCTTATTTTGAGGTAAAAAGGCTGAAATTCCCCTTATTTGGGGGCAAAAAGGCAGAAATTTCCCTTATTTGAGGGCAAAATTGCAGAAATATCACTTATTTTAGGGAAATAAGTCAGAAATTTTCCTTATTTTGGGGCAAAAAAGACAGAAATTCCCTTTGTTTTGGGACAAAAAGACAGAAATTCCACTTATTTAGAGGCAAAAATGCAGAAATTCCCCTTATATTGGAGCAAAAATGAAGAAATTTCCCTTTTTTGTGGCAAAAGGTATACATTTCCCTTATTTTGGAGCAAAATTTCAAAAATTTTCTTTATTTTGGGGCAAAATTGCAGAAACTTCACTTATTTTGGGGCAAAATTGCAGAAATTTCACTTATTTCAGAGAAAAAAGGCAGAAATTTTCCTTATTTTAGGGCAAAAAGGCAGAAATTTTTTATATTTTGTGGCAAAAATGCAGAAATTCCTCTTATTTTGAGGTAAAAAGGCTGAAATTCCCCTTATTTGGGGCCAAAAAGGCAGAAATTTCCCTTATTTTGGGGCAAAATTGCAGAAATTTCACTTATTTCAGGGTAATAAGTCAGAAATTTTCCTTATTTTGGGGCAAAAAAGACAGAAATTCCCTTTGTTTTGGGGGAAAAAGTCAGAAATTCCACTTATTTAGAGGCAAAAAAGCAGAAATTCCCCTTATTTTGGAGCAAAAATGAAGAAATTTCCCCTTTTTATGGCAAAAAGGTATGCATTCTTCTTATTTTCGGGCAAAAAGGCAGAAATTCCCCGTATTTTGGAGCAAAATTGCAGAAATTCCTCTAATTGTTGGGCAAAAAGGCAGAAATTCCCTCTATGTTGGGGCAAAAAGACAGAAATTCTTTTTATTTTGGGGCAAAACTAAGAAATTTCACTTATTCTGGGGCAAAATTCCAGAAATTTCCCTTATTTTGGGGCAAAATTGCAGAAATTTGACTTATTTCAGAAAAAAAGCAGAATTTTTTTTATTTTGGAACAAAAAGGCAGAAATTTCTTTTATTTTGGTACAAAATTGCAGAAATTTTTCTTATTTTGGGGCACAAAGGTAGAAATTTCCCATATTTTGGAGAAAATTCCAGAAATTCCCCTTATTTTGAGGTAAAAAGGCTGAAATTCTCCTTATTTGTGGACAAAAATGCAGAAATTTCCCTTATTTTGGGGCAAAATTGCAAAAATATCACTTATTTTAGGGTAATAAGTTAGAAATTTTCCTTATTTTGGGGCAAAAAAGACAGAAATTCCCTTTGTTTTGGGGGAAAAAGACAGAAATTCCACTTATTTAGAGGCAAAAAAGCAGAAATTCCCCTTATTTTGGAGCAAAAATGAAGAAATTTCTTTTTATGGCAAACAGGTATGCATTCTTTTTATTTTTGGGCAAAAAAGCAGAAATTTCCCATACTTTTGAGCAAAATTGCAGAAATACACCTAATTGTGGGGCAAAAGGCAGAAATTCCCTATATGTTGGGGCAAAAAGACAGAAATTCTACTTATTTTGGGGCAAAACTCAGAAATTTCCCTTATTCTTTGGCAAAATTGCAGAAAATTCACTTATTTCAGAAAAAAAAGCAGAAATTTTCTTCTTTTGGGGTAAAAAGGCAGATATTTCTTTTATTTTGGTACAAAATTGCAAAAATTTTTCTCATTTTAGGGCAAAAAGGCAGAAATTTCTAATATTTTAAGGCAAAAATGCAGAAATTCCCCTTATTTTGAGGTAAAAAGGCTGAAATTCCCATTATTTGGGGCAAAAGGCAGAAATTTCCCTTATTTTGGGGCAAAATTGCAGAAATTTCACTTACTTTAGGGTAATAAGTCAAAAATTTTCTTTATTTTGGGGCAAAAAGACAGAAATTCCCTTGGTTTTGGGGGAAAAAGACAGATATTCCACTTATTTAGAAGCAAAAATGCAGGAATTCACCGTATTTTGGAGCAAAAATGAAGAAAATTTTTTTTTATGGCAAAAAGTTATGCATTCTTCTTATTTTCGAGCAAAAAGGCAGAAATTCCTTGTATTTTGAAGCAAAATTGCAGAAATTCCCCCAATTGTGGGGCAAAAAGGCAGAAATTCCCTATATTTGGGCAAAAAGACAGAAATTCTCCTTATTTTGGGGCAAAACTCAGAAATTCCACTTATTTTGGGGAAAAATTCCAGAAATTTCTCTTATTTGGGGGCAAAATTGAAGAAATTTGACTTATTTCAGAAAAAAGCAGAAATTTTCTTATTTTAGGGCAAAAAGGCAGAAATTATTTTTTATTTTGGTACAAAATTGCAAAAATTTTTCATATTTTGGGACAAAAAGACAGAAATTTCCCATAGTTTGAGGCAAAAATGCAGAAATTCCCCTTATTTTGAGGTAAAAAGGCTGAAATTCCCCTTATTTGGGGGCAAAAAGGCAGAAATTTCCCATATTTTGGGGCAAAATTGCAGAAATTTCACTTACTTCAGGGTAATAAGTCAGAAATATTCCTTATTTTGGGGCAAAAGAGACAGAAATTCCCTTTGTTTTGGGGGAAAAAGACAGAAATTCCACATATTTAGAGGCAAAAAAGCAGAAATTCCTTTCATTTTGGAACAAAAATTAAGAAATTTCCCTTTTTTATGGCAAAAAAGTATGCATTCTTCTTATTTTCCGGCAAAAAGTAAGAAATTCCCCGTATTTTGGAGCAAAATTGCAGAAATTAACCCTAATTGTGGTGCAAAAGGCAGAAATTCCCTATATGTTGGGGCAAAAAGACAGAAATTCTCCTTATTTTGGGGCAAAACTCAGAAACTCCACTTATTTTGGGGCAAAATTGCAGAAATTTGACTTATTTTAGAGCAAAATTGCAGAAATTTTACTTATTTCTGAAAAAAAGCCGAAATTCTCTTATTTTGGGGCCAAAAGGCAGAAATATCATTTATTTTGGTACAAAATTGCAGAAATATTTCTTATTTTTGGGCAAAAAGGCAGAAATTTCCCATATTATGGGGAAAAAATGCAGAAATTCCCGTTATTTTGAGGTAAAAGGCTGAAATTCCCCTTTTTTGGGTGCAAAAAGGCAGAAATTTCCATTATTTTGGGGAAAAATTGCAGAAATTTCAGTAATTTCAGGGTAATAAGTCAGAAATTTTCCTTATTTTGGGGCAAAAAGACAGAAATTCCCTTTGTTTTGGGGGAAAAAGACAGAAATTCCACTTATTTAGAGGCAAAAAAGCAGAAATTCCCCTTATTTTGGAGCAAAAATGAAGAAATTTCCCTTTTTTATGGCAAAAAGCTATGCATTCTTCTTATTTTCGGGCAAAAAAGCAGAAATTACCCGTATTTTGGAGCAAAATTGCAGAAATTCTTTAATTGTAGGGCAAAAAGGCAGAAATTCCCTATATGTTAGGGCAAAAAGACAGAAATTCTCTTTATTTTGGGGCAAAACTCAGAAATTCCACTTATTTTGGGGCATAATTCCAAAAATTTTCCTTATTTTGGGGCAAAATTGCAGAAAGTTGACTTATTTTAGGAAAAATTGCAGAAATTTCACTTATTTCAGGGAAAAAAGGCAAAAATTTTTTTCATTTTGGTGCAAAAAGGCAGAAATTTTTTATATTTTGTGGCAAAAATGCAGAAATTCTTCTTATTTTGAGGTAAAAAGTCTGAAATTCTCCTTATTTGGGGGCAAAAAGGCAGAAATTTCCCTTATTTTGGGGCAAAATTGCAGAAATTTCACTTATTTCAGGGTAATAAGTCAGAAATTTTTCTTATTTTGGGGCAATAAAGACAGAAATTCCCTTTGTTTTGGGGGAAAAAGACAGAAATTCCACTTATTTAGAGGCAAAAATGCAGAAATTCCCCTTATTTTGGAGCAAAAATGAAGAAATTTCCCTTTTTTATGGCAAAAAGGTATGCATTCTTCTTATTTTCGGGCAAAAAGGCAGAAATTCCTCGTATTTTGGAGCAAAATTGCAGAAAATCCCCTAATTGTGGGGCAAAAAGGCAGAAATTTCCAATATGTTAGGGCAAAAAGATAGAAATTTTCCTTATTTTGGGGCAAAACTCAGAAATTCCACTTATTTTGGGGCAAAATTCCAGAAATTTCCCTTATTTTGGGGCAAAATTGCAGAAATTTCACTTATTTTGGGGCAAAATTTCAGAAATTTCACTTATTTCAGGGAAAGAAGGCAGAAATTTTTTTATTTTGGGGCAAAAAGGAAGAAATTCCTAATATTTTGTGACAAAAATGCAGAAATTCTCCTTATTTTGGTAAAAAGTCTGAAATTCCCCTTATTTGGGGGCAAAAAGGCAGAAATTTCCCTTAATTTGGGGCAAAATTGCAGAAATTTCACTTATTTCAGGGTAATAAGTCAGAAATTTTCCTTATTTTGGAGCAAAAAAGACAGGATTCCCTTTGTTTTGTGGGAAAAAGACAGAAATTCCACTTACTTAGAGGCAGAAAAGCAGAAATTCCCCTTATTTTGGAGCAAAAATGAAGAAATTTCCCTTTTTTATGGCAAAAAGGTATGCATTCTTCTTATTTTCGACAAAAAGGCAGAAGTTCCCCGTATTTTGGAGCAAAATTGCAGAAATTCCCCTAATTGTGGGGCAAAAAGGCAGAAATTCCCTATATGTTTGGGCAAAAAGACAGAAATTCTCCTTATTTTGGGGCAAAACTCAGAAATTCCACTTGTTTTGGGATAAAATTCCAGAAATTTCCATTATTTTGGGGCAAATTGAAAAATTTCAATTCTTTCAGGGAAAAAAGGCAGAAATTTTCCTCTTTTTGGGGCAAAAAGGCCGAAATTTCCCTTATTTTGGGGCAAAAATGCAGAAATTCCCGTTATTTTGTGGTAAAATGGCTGAAATTTCCCATATTTGGGGGCAAAAAGGCAGAAATTTCCCTTATTTTGGGGCAAAATTGCAGAAATTTCACTTATTTCAGGGTAATAAGTCAGAAATTTTTCTTATTTTGGGGCAAAAAAGACAGAAATTCCTTTTGTTTTGGGGGAAAAAGACAGAAATTCCACTTATTTAGAGGCAAAAATGCAGAAATTCCCCTTATTTTGGAGCAAAAATGAAGAAATTTCCCTTTTTTATGGCCAAAAGGTATGCATTCTTCTTATTTTCGGGCAAAAAAAGCAGAAATTCCTCGTATTTTGGAGCAAAATTGCAGAAATTCCCCTAATTGTGGGGCAAAAAGGCAGAAATTTCCTATATGTTAGGGCAAAAATACAGAAATTCTCCTTATTTAGGGGCAAAACTCAGAAATCCCACTTATTTTGGGACAAAATTCCAGAAATTTCTCTTATTTTGGGGCAAAAATGCAGAAATTTCACTTATTTCAGGATAAAAAGGCAGAAATTTTCCTTATTTTGGGGCAAAAACGCCAAAATTTCCCTTATTTTGGGGCAAAAATGCAGAAATTTCCCTTATTTTGAGGTAAAATGGCTGAAATTCCCCTTATTTGGGGGCAAAAATGCAGAAATTTCCCTTATTTTGGGGCAAAATTGCAGAAATTTCACTCATTTCAGGGTAATAAGTCAGAATTTTTTCTTTATTTTTGGGCAAAAAAGACAGAAATTCTCTTTGTTTTGAGGGAAAAAGACAGAAATTCCACTTATTTAGAGGCAAAAATGCAGAAATTCCCCTTAATTTGGAGCAAAAATGAAGAAATTTCCCTTTTTTATGGCAAAAAGGTATGCATTCTTCTTATTTTCAGGCAAAATGGCAGAAATTCCCCGTATTTTGGAGCAAAATAGCAGAAATTCCCCTAATTGTGGGGCAAAAAGGGAGAAATATCCTATATGTTGGGGCAAAAAGATAGAAATTCTCCTTAGTTTGGGGCAAAACTCATAAATTCCACTTATTTTGGGGCAAAATTCCAGCAATTTCCCTAATTTTAGGGCAAAATTGCAGAAATTTGACTTATTTTGGGGCAAAATTGCAGAAATTTTACTTATTTCCAAAAAAAGCAGAATCTTTCTTATTTTGGGGCAAAAAGGCAGAAATTTCTTTTATTTTGGTACAAAATTGCAGAAATTTTTCTTATTTTGGGGCAAAAAGGCAAAATTTCCCATATTTTGGAGCAAAAAGGCAGAAATTCCCCTTATTTTGAGGTATAAAGGCTGAAATTCCTTTTATTTTGGGGCTAAAAGGCAGAAATTTCCCTTATTTTCGGGCAAAATTGCTAAAATTTCACTTATTTCAGGGTAATAAGTCAGAAATTTTCCTTATTTTGGGGCAAAAGAGACAGAAATTCCCTTTCTTTTGGGGGAAAAATACAGAAATTCCAATTATTTAGAGGCAAAAAAGCAGAAATTCCCCTTATTTTGGAGCAAAAATGAAAAAATTTCCATTTTTATGGCAAAAAGGTATGCATTCTTCTTATTTTCGGGCAAAAAGGCAGAAATTCACCGTATTTTGGAGCAAAATTGCAGAAATCCCCCTAATTTTCGGTCAAAAAAACGAAAAATTCCCTATATCTTCGGGCAAAAAGACAGAAATTCTCCTTATTTTGGGGCAAATCTCAGAAATTCCACTTATTTTGGGGCAAAATTCCAGAAATTTCACTTATTTTGGGGCAAAATTGCATAAATTTCAATTATTTTGGGGTAAAATTGCAGAAATTTCACTTATTTTAGGGAAAAAAGGGAGAAATTTTCCTTATTTTGGGGCAAAAAGGCAGAAATTCCTAATATTTTGTGGCAAAAATGCAGAAATTCCCCTTATTTTTAGGTAAAAAGGCTGAAATACCCATTATTTGGGGGCAAAAAAGCAGAAATTTCCCTAATTTTCGTGCAAAATTGCAGAAATTTCACTTAATTCAGGGTAATAAGTCAGAAATTTTCCTTATTTTGGGGCAAAAAAGACAGAACTTCCTTTTGTTTTGCGGGAAAAAGACAGAAATTCCACTTATTTAGAGGCATAAAAGCAGAAATTACCTTTATTTTGGTGCAAAAATGAAGAAATTTCCCTTTTTTATGGCAAAAAGGTATACATTCTTCTAATTTTCGGGCAAAAAGACAGAAATTCCCTGTATTTTGGAGCAAAATTGCAGAAATTCCCCTAATTGTGGGGCAAAAAGGCAGAAATTCCCTATATGTTGGGGCAAAAAGACAGAAATTCTCTTTATTTTGGGGCAAAACTCAGAAATTCCACTTATTTTGGGGCAAAATTCCAGAAATTTCCTTTATTTTGGGGCAAAATTGTAGAAATTTCACTTATTTTGGGGCAAAATTGCAGAAATTTCACTTATTTCAGGGAAAAAAAAAACAGAAAATTTCTTATTTTGGGGCAAAAAAAGAGAAATTCCTAATATTTTGTGGCAAAAGTGCAGAAATTCCCTTTATTTTGAGGTAAAAAATCTGAAATTCACCTTATTTGAGGGCAAAAAGTCAAAAATTTCCCTTATTTTGGGGCAAAATTGCAGAAATTTCACTTATTTTAGGGTAATAAGTCAGAAATTTTCCTTATATTGCGGCAAAAAAGACAGGAATTCCCTTTGTTTTGGGGGAAAAAGACAGAAATTTCACTTATTTAGAGGCAAAAAAGCAGAAATTCCCCTTATTTTGGAGAAAAAATGAAGAAATTTCCCTTTTTTATGGCAAAAAGGTATGCATTTTTTTTTATTTTCGGGCAAAAAGGCAGAAATTCCCCGTATTTTGGAGCAAAATTGCAGAAATTCCCCTAATTGTGGGGCAAAAAGGCAGAAATTCCACGTGTTTTGGGGCAAAATTCCAGAAATTTTCATTATTTTGGGGCAAAATTGGAAAAATTTCACTTATTTAAGAGAAAAAACACAGAAATTTTTCTTATTTTGGGGCAAAAAGGCCGAAATTTTCCTTATTTGGTGGCAAAAATGCAGAAATTCCCCTTATTTTGTGGTAAAATGGCTGAAATTCCCCATATTTGGGGGCAAAAAGGCAGAAATTTCCCTTATTTTGGGGCAAAATTGCAGAAATTTCACTTATTTCAGGGTAATAAGTCAGAAATTTTTCTTATTTTGGGGCAAAAAAGGCAGAAATTCCCTTTGTTTTGGGGGAAAAAGACAGAAATTCTACTTATTTAGAGTCAAAAATGCAGAAATTCCCTTTATTTTGGAGCAAAAATGAAATTTCCCTTTTTTATGGCAAAAAGGTATGCATTCTTCTTATTTTCGGGCAAAAAGGCAGAAATTCCTCGTATTTTGGAGCAATATTGCAGAAATTCCTTTAATTGTGGGGCAAAAAGGCAGAAATTTCCTCTATTTTAGGGCCAAAAGGCAGAAATTCTCCTTATTTTGGGGGCAAAACTCAGAAATCCCACTTATTTAGGTCAAAATTCCTGAAATTTAACTTATTTTTGGGCCAAAATGCAGAAATTTCACTTATTTCAGGGTAAAAACGCAGAAATTTTTCTTATTTGGGGCAAAAACGCCAAAATTTCCCTTATTTTGGGGCAAAAATTCAGAAATTCCTTTTATTTTGAGGTAAAATGGCTGAAATTCCCCTTATTTGGGGGCAAAAATGCAGAAATTTCCCTTATTTTGGGGCAAAAAGGCAGAAATTTCACTTATTTCAGGGTAATAAGTCAAAATTTTTTCTTTATTTTGGGGCAAATAAGACAGAAATTCCCTTTGTTTTGGGGGAAAAAGACAGAAATTCCACTTATTTAGAGGCAAAAATGCAGAAATTCCCCTTATTTTGGAGCAAAAATGAAGAAATTTCCCTTTTTTATGGCAAAAAGGTATGCATTCTTCTTATTTTCGGGCAAAAAGGCAGAAATTCCCCATATTTTGGAGCAAAATTGCAGAAATTCCTTTAATTGTGGGGCAAAAAGGCAGAAATTCCCTATATGTTGGGGCAAAAAGATAGAAATTCTCCTTATTTTGGGGCAAAATTCAGAAATTCCAATTATTTTGGGGTAAAATTCCAGAAATTTCCCTTATTTTAGGGCAAAATTGCAGAAATTTTACTTATTTTCAGGCAAAATTGCAGAAATTTCACTTATTTCAAAAAAAAGCAGAAATTTTCTTATTTTGGGGCAAAAAGGCAGAAATTTCTTTTATTTTGCTACAAAATTGCAGAAATTTTCCTTATTTTGAAGCAAAAAGGCAGAAATTTTCCATATTTTGGGGTAAAAATGCAGAAATTCCCCTTATTTTGAGGTAAAAAGGCTGAAATTCCCATTATTTGGGGGCAAAAGGCAGAAATTTCCATTATTTTGGGGCAAAATTGCAGAAATTTCACTTATTTCAAGGTAATAAGTCAGAAATTTTCCTTATTTTGGGGCAAAAAAGACAGAAATTCCCTTTGTTTTGGGGGAAAAAGACAGAAATTCCACTTATTTGGAGGCAAAAAAAAAAAGGCAGAAATTCCCTTTATTTTGGAGCAAAAATGAAGAAATTTCCCTTTTTTATGGCAAAAAGGTATGCATTCTTCTTATTTTCGGGCAAAAAGGCAGAAATTCCCCGTATTTTGGAGAAAACTTCCAGAAATTCCCCTAATTGTGGGGCAAAAATGCAAAAATTCCCTATATGTGTGGCAAAAAGACAGAAATTCTCCTTATTTTGGGGCAAAATTCAGAAAGTCCACTTATTTTGGGGCAAAATTCCAGAAATTTCTCTTATTTTGGGGCAAAATTCCGGAAATTTCACTTATTTCAGAAAAAAAAGCAGAAATTTTCTTATATTGGGGCAAAAAGGCAGAAATTTCTTTTATTTTGGTACAAAATTGCAGAAATTTTTCTTATTTTGGGGCAAAAAGCAGAAATTTCCCTTATTTTGGGGCAAAAATGCAGAAATTCCACTTATTTTGAGGTAAAAAGGCTGAAATTCCCATTATTTGGGGAAAAAAGCAGAAATTTCCCTTATTTTGGGGCAAATTGCAGAAATTTCACTTATTTCAGGGTAATAAGACAGAAATTTTCTTTATTTTGGGGCAAAAAATCCCAGAAATTCCCTTTGTTTTGGGGGAAAAAGACAGAAATTCCACTTATTTAGAAGCAAAAAAGCAGAAATTCCCCTTATTTTGGAGCAAAATTTCAGAAATTCCCCTAATTGTGGGTCAAAAAGGCAGAAATTCCCTATATGTTGGGGCAAAAAGACAGAAATTCTCATTATTTTGGGGCAAATCTCAGAAATTCCACTTATTTTGGGGCAAAATTCCAGAAATTTCACTTATTTTGGGGCAAAATTGCAGAAATTTCACTTATTTTGTGGCAAAATTGCAGAAATTTCACTTATTTCAGAGAAAAAAGGTAGAAATTTTCCATATTTTGGGGCAAAAAGTTAGAAATTCCTAATATTTTGTGGCAAAAATGCAGAAATTCCTTTTATTTTGAGGTAAAAAGGCTGAAATTCCCCTTATTTGGGGGCAAAAAGGCAGAAATTTCCCTTATTTTGGAACAAAATTGCATAAATTTCACTTACTTCAGGGTAATAAGTCAGAATTTTTCTTTTTTTGGGGCAAAAAAGACAGAAATTCCCTTTGTTTTGGGGAAAAAGGCAAAAATTCCACTTATTTAGAGGCAAAAACAGAAATTCCCCTTATTTTGGAGCAAAAATGAAGAAATTTCCCTTTTTTATGGCAAAAAGGTATGCATTCTTCTTATTTTCGGGCAAAAAGGCAGAAATTCCCTGTATTTTGGAGCAAAATTGCAGATATTCCCTTAAATGTGGGGCAAAAAGGCAGAAATTCCCTATATGTTGGGGCAAAAAGACAGAAATTCTCCTTATTTTGGGACAAAACTCAAAAATTCTACTTATTTTGGGGCAAAATTCCAGAAATTTCCCTTATTTTGGGGCAAAATTGCAGAAATTTCACTTATTTTGGGGCAAAATTGCAGAAATTTCACTTATTTCAAAAAAAAGCAGAATCTTTCTTATTTTGGGGCAAAAAGGCAGAAATTTCGTTTATTTTCGTACAAAATTGCAGAAATTTTTCTTATTTGGGGCAAAAAGGCAGAAATTTCCCATATTTTGGAGCAAAAAGGCAGAAATTCCCGTTATTTTGAGGTAAAAAGGCTGAAATTCCTTTTATTTGGGGGCAAAAAGGCAGAAATTTCACTTATTTTGGGGCAAAATTGCAGAAATTTCACTTATTTCAGGGTTATAAATCAGAAATTTTTCTTATTTTGGGACAAAAAAGACAGAAATTCCCTTTGTTTTGGGGGAAAAAGACAGAAATTCCACTTATTTAGAGGCAAAAATGCAGAAATTCCCCTTATTTTGGAGCAAAAATGAAGAAATTTCCATTTTTTATGGCAAAAAGGTATGCATTCTTCCTATTTTTTGGCAAAAAGGCAGAAATTCCTCGTATTTTGGAGCAAAATTGCAGAAATTCCTCTAATTGTGGGGCAAAAAGGCAGAAATTTCCTATATCTTAGGGCAAAAAGATAGAAATTCTTTTTATTTTGGGGCAAAACTCAGAAATCCCACTTATTTAGGTCAAAATTCCTGAAATTTCCCTTATTTTTGGGCCAAAATGCAGAAATTTCACTTATTTCAGGGTAAAAACGCAGAAATTTTCCTTATTTGGGGCAAAAACGCCAAAATTTTCCTTATTTTGGGGCAAAAATTCAGAAATTCCCCTTATTTTGAGGTAAAATGGCTGAAATTCCCCTTATTTGGGGGCAAAAATGCAGAAATTTCCCTTATATTGGGGCAAAATTGCAGAAATTTCACTTATTTCAGGATAATAAGTCAAAATTTTTTCTTTATTTTGGGGCAAAAAAGACAGAAGTTCCCTTTGTTTTTGGGGAAAAAGACAGAAATTCCACTTATTTAGAGGCAAAAATGCAGAAATTCCCCTTATTTTGGAGCAAAAATGAAGAAATTTCCCTTTTTTATGGCAAAAAGTTATGCATTCTTCTTATTTTCGGGCAAAAAAGCAGAAATTCCCCGTATTTTGGAGCAAAATTGCAGAAATTTCCCTAATTGTGGGGCAAAAAGACAGAAATTCCCTATATGTTGGGGCAAAAAGATAGAAATTCTTCTTATTTTGGGGCAAAATTCAGAAATTCCACTTATTTTGGGGCAAAATTCCAGAAATTTCTCTTATTTTAGGGCAAAATTTCAGAAATTTTACTTATTTTCGGGCAAAATTGCAGAAATTTCACTTATTTCAAAAAAAAGGAGAAATTTTCTTATTTTGGGGCAAAAAGGCAGAAATTTCTTTTATTTTGGTACAAAATTGCAGAAATTTTCCTTATTTTGGGGCAAAAAGGCAGAAATTCTCCTTATTTTGGGGCAAAACTCAGAAATTCCACTTATTTTGGGGCAAAATTCCAGAAATTTCCCTTATTTTGGGGCAAAATAGCAGAATATTCACTTATTTCAAAAAAAAAGCAGAATCTTTCTTATTTTGGGTCAAAAAGGCAGAAATTTCATTTATTTTGGTACATAATTGCAGAAATTTTTCTTATTTTGGGGCAAAAAGGCAGAAATTTCCCATATTTTGGAGCAAAAAGGCAGAAATTCCCCTTATTTTGAGGTAAAAAGGCTGAAATTCCTTTTATTTGGGGGCAAAAAGGCAGAAATTTCCTTTATTTTCGGGCAAAATTGCAGAAATTTCACTTATTTCAGGGTAATAAGTCAGAAATTTTCCTTATTTTGGGGCAAAAAAAGACAGAAATACCCTTTGTTTTGGGGAAAAAAGACAGAAATTCCACTTATTTAGAGACAAAAAATAGAAATTCCCCTTATTTTTGAGAAAAAATTAAAAAATTTCTCTTTTTATGGCAAAAAGGTATGCATTCTTCTTATTTTCGGGCAAAAAGGCAGAAATTCCCCGTATTTTGGAGCAAAATTGCAGAAATTCCCCTAATTGTGGGGCAAAAAGGCAGAAATTCCCCTCATTTTGGGGCAAAAAGGCACAAATTTCCCTTATTTTCGGGCAAAATTGCCAAAATTTCATTTATTTCAGGGCAAAAATTCAGAAATTACTTTTATTTTGGGACAAAAAGCAGAAATTTCTTTTATTTTGGTACAAAATTGAAGAATTTTTTCTTATTTTGGAACAAAAAGTCAGAAATTCCCCATATTTTGGGCAAAAGGAAGAAATTCCCACTATTTTGAGGTAAAAAGACTGAAATTCCCGTTATTTTGGGGCAAAAAGGCAGAATTTCCCTTTACTTTGTGGCAAAAATGGAGAAATTCCCGTTAATTCGGGCAGAAAAGCAAAAATTTTCCTTATTTGGGGGCAATAAAGCAGAAATTCCCCATATTTTGTGGCAAAAAGGCAGAAATTCCCCTTATTTAGAGGTAAAATGCTGAAATTCCCCTTATTTTGGCAAAAAAGCAGAAATTCCCCTTAATTTGGGGCAAAATTGCAGAAATTTCACTTATTTCAGGGCAAAAAGTCAGAAAATTGCCTTATTTTGGGGCAAAAGCAGAAATTCTCCTAATTTTGGGGCCAAAAACAGAAATTCTCCTTATTTTGGGGTAAAATTGTGGAAATTTCAAATATTTCAGGGCAAAAAGGCAGAAATTCCACATTATTTCGGGCAATAAGGCAGAAATTCCCTGTATTTTGGAGCGAAATTTCAGAAATTCCCCTTATATTGGTGAAAAAATGCAGAAATTCCCTTTATTTTGGTTCAATAAGGCAGAAATTCCCGGTATTTTGAAGCAAAATTGCACATATTCCCCTAATTTTGAAGGAAAATGCAGAAATTCACATTATTATGAAGCAAAAAGACAGAAATTCTTCTTATTTTGAGGCACAACTCAGAAATTCCCCTTGTTTTGGGGCAAAATACCAGAAATTTCCCTTATTTTGGGGCAAATTTGCAGAAATTTCACATATTTTGGGGCAAAATTGCAGAAATTTAACTTATTTCGGAAAAAAAAGCAGAAATTTTCTTATTTTGGGGCTAAAAGGCAGAAATTTATTTTATTTTATACAAAACTTCAGAAATTTTTCTTATTTTGGGGCAAAAAGGAAGAAATTTTCCATATTTTGGGGCAAAAATGCAGTAATTCCCCTTATTTTGAGGTAAAAAGTATAAAATTCACCTTATTTGGGGGCAAAAAGGCAGAAATTTCCCTTATTTTGGGGCAAAATTGCAGAAATTTCACTTATTTCAGGGTAAGAAGTCAGAAATTTTCCTTATTTTGGGGCAAAAAAGACAGAAATTCCCTTTGTTTTGGGGGAAAAAGACAGAAATTCCACTTATTTAGAGGCCAAAAACAGAAATTCCCCTTATTTTGGAGCAAAAATGAAGAAATTTCCCTTTCTTGTGGCAAAAGGTATACATTCTCCTTATTTTCGGGCTAAAAAGCAAAAATTCCCTGTATTTTGGAGCAAAATTGCAGAAATTCCCCTAATTGTGGGGCAAAAAGGCAGAAATTCTGTATATGTTAGAGCAAAAAGACAGAAATTCTCCTTATTTTGGGGCAAAACTCAGAAATTCCACTTATTTTGGGGCAAAATTCCAGAAATTTCACTTATTTTGGTGCAAAATTCCAGAAATTTCTCTTATTTTGGGGCAAAATTGCAGAAATTTTACTTATTTTCTGGCAAAATTGCAGAAATTTCACTTATTTCAAAAAAAAAGCAGAAATTTTCTTATTTTGAAGCAAAAAGGCTGAAATTTCTTTTATTTTGGTAAAAAATTGCAGAAATTTTTCTTATTTTGGGGCAAAAAGGCAGAAATTTCCCTTATTTTGGGGCAAAAATGCAGAAATTCCACTTATTTTGAGGTAAAAAGGCTGAAATTCCCATTATTTGGGGACAAAAAAGCAGAAATTTCCCTTATTTTGGGGCAAAATTGTAGAAATTTCACTTATTTCTTGGTAATAAGACAAAAATTTTCTTTATTTTGGGGTAAAAAAACAGAAATTCCCTTTGTTTTGGAGGAAAAGGCAGAAATTTCACTTATTTAGAGGCAAAAAAGCAGAAATTCCTTTTATTTTGGAGCAAAATTTCAGAAATTCCCCTAATTGTGGGTCAAAAAGGCAGAAATTCCCTATATGTTGGGGCAAAAAGACAGAAATTCTCCTTATTTTGGGGCAAAACTCAGAAATTCCACTTATTTTCGGGCAAAATTCCAGAAATTTCACTTATTTTGGGGCAAAATTGCAGAAATTTCACTTATTTTGTGGCAAATTTGCAGAAATTTCACTTATTTCAGAGAAAAAAGGCAGAAATTTTCCTTATTTTGGGGCAAAAAGTTAGAAATTCCTAATCTTTTGTGGCAAAAATGCAGAAATTCCTTTTATTTTGAGGTAAAAAGGCTGAAATTCCCCTTCTTTGGGGGCAAAAAGGCAGAAATTTCCCTTATTTTGGAACAAAATTGCATAAATTTCAGTTACTTCAGGGTAATAAGTCAGAATTTTTTCTTTTTTGGGACAAAAAAGACAGAAATTCCCTTTGTGTTGGGGAAAAGGCAAAAATTCCACTTATTTAGAGGCAAAAAAGCAGAAATTCCCCTTATTTTGGAGCAAAAATGAAGAAATTTCCCTTTTTTATGGCAAAAAGATATGCATTCTTCTTATTTTCAGGCAAAAAGGCAGAAATTCACCGTATTTTGGAGCAAAATTGCAAAAATTCCCCTAATTGTGGGTCCAAAAGGCAGAAATTCCCTATATCTTGGGGCAAAAAGACAGAAATTCTCCTTATTTTGGGGCAAATCTCAGAAATTCCACTTATTTTGGGGCAAAATTCCAGAAATTTCACTTATTTTGGGGCAAAATTGCATAAATTTCAATTATTTTGGGGCAAAATTGCAGAAATTTCACTTATTTCACGGAAAAAAGGCAGAAATTTTCCTTATTTTGGGGCAAAAAGGCAGAAATTCCTAATATTTTTTGGCAAAAATGCAGAAATTCCCCTTATTTTGAGGGAAAAAAGGCTGAAATTCCCATTATTTGGGGACAAAAAAGCATAAATTTTCCTTATTTTGGGGCAAAACTCAGAAATTCCACTTATTTTGGGGCAAAATTCCAGAAATTTCCCTTATTTTGGGGCAAAATTGCAGAAATTTTACTTATTTTCGGGCAAAATTGCCGAAATTTCACTTATTTCAAAAAAAAAGCAGAAATTTTCTTATTTTGGGGCAAAAAGGCAGCAATTTCTTTTATTTTGGTACAAAATTGCAGAAATTTTTCTTATTTTGGGGCAAAAAGGCAGAAATTTCCCATATTTTGGAGCAAAAAGGCAGTAATTCCCCTTATTTTGAGGTAAAAAGGCTGAAATTCCTTTTATTTGGGGGCAAAAAGGCAGAAATTTCCTTTATTTTCGGGCAAAATTGCAGAAATTTCATATTTCAGGGTAATAAGTCACAAATTTTCCTTATTTTGGGGCAAAAAAGACAAAAATTCTTTTTGTTTTGGGGGAAAAATACAGAAATTCCAATTATTTAGAGGCAAAAAAGCAGAAATTCCCATTATTATGGAGCAAAAATGAAGAAATTTCCATTTTTATGGCAAAAAGGTATGCATTCTTCTTATTTTCGGGCAAAAAGGCAGAAATTCACCGTATTTTGGAGCAAAATTGCAGAAATTCCCCTAATTGTGGGTCAAAAAGGCAGAAATTCCCTATATCTTGGGGCAAAAAGACAGAAATTCTCCTTATTTTGGGGCAAAATTCCAGAAATTTCACTTATTTTGGGGCAAAATTGCATAAATTTCAATTATTTTGGGGCAAAATTGCAGAAATTTCACTTATTTCAGGAAAAAAGGCAGAAATTTTCCTTATTTTGGGGCAAAAAGGCAGAAATTCCTAATATTTTGTGGCAAAAATGCAGAAATTCCCCTTATTTTGAGGGAAAAAAGGCTGAAATTCCCATTATTTGGGGGCAAAAAGGCAGAAGTTTCTCTCATTTTTGGGCAAAATTGCAGAAATTTCACTTACTTCAGGGTAATAAGTCAGAAATTTTCTTTATTTTGGGGCAAAAAAGACAGAACTTCCTTTTGTTTTGTGGGAAAAATACAGAAATTCCACTTATTTAGAGGCAAAAAAGCAGAAATTCCCTTTATTTTGGAGCAAAAATGAAGAAATTTCCCTTTTTTATGGCAAAAAGGTATGCATTCTTCTAATTGTCGGGCAAAAAGACAGAAATTCCCCGTATTTTGGAGCAAAATTGCAGAAATTCCCCTCATTGTGGGGCAAAAAGGCAGAAATTCCCTATATGTTTGGGCAAAAAGACAGAAATTCTCCTTATTTTGGTGCAAAACTCAGAAATTCCACTTATTTTGGGGCAAAATTCCAGAAATTTCTCTTATTTTGGGGCAAAATTGCAGAAATTTTACTTATTTCGGGCAAAATTGCAAAAATTTCACTTATTTCAAAAAAAAGCAGAAATTTTCTTATTTTGGGGCAAAAAGGCAGAAATTTCTTTTATTTTGGTACAAAATTGCAGAAATTTTTCTTATTATGGGGCAAAAAGGCAGAAATTTCCCTTATTTTGGGGCAAAATGCAGAAATTCCACTTATTTTGAGATAAAAAGTCTGAAATTCCCATTATTTGGGGACAAAAAAGCAGAAATTTCCCTTATTTTGGGGCAAAATTGTAGAAATTTCACTTATTTCATGGTAATAAGACAGAAATTTTCTTTATTTTGGGGTAAAAAAAAACAGAAATTCTCTTTGTTTTGGGGGCAAAAGACAGAAATTCCACTAATTTAGAGGCAAAAAAGCAGAAATTCCACTTATTTTGGAGCAAAATTTCAGAAATTCCCCTAATTGTGGGTCAAAAAGGCAGAAATTCCCTATATGTTGGGGCAAAAAGACAGAAATTCTCCTTATTTTGGGGCAAAACTCAGAAATTCCACTTATTTTGGGGCAAAATTCCTGAAATTTCACTTATTTTGGGGCAAAATTGCAGAAATTTCACTTATTTTGTGGCAAAATTGCAGAAATTTCACTTATTTCAGAGAAAAAAGGCAGAAATTTTCCTTATTTTGGGGCAAAAAGTTAGAAATTCCTAATATTTTGTGGCAAAAATGCAGAAATTCCTTTTATTTTGAGGTAAAAAGGCTGAAATTCCCCTTATTTGGGGGCAAAAAGGCAGAAATTTCCCTTATTTTGGAACAAAATTGCATAAATTTCAGTTACTTCAGGGTAATAAGTCAGAATTTTTCTTTTTTTGGGACAAAAAAGAAAGAAATTTACTTTGTTTTGGGGAAAAAGGCAAAAATTCCACATATTTAGAGGCAAAAAATCAGAAATTCCCCTTATTTTGGAGCAAAAATGAAGAAATTTCCCTTTTTTATGGCAAAAAGATATGCATTCTTCTTATTTTCGGGCAAAAAGGCAGAAATTCACCGTATTTTGGAGCAAAATTGCAGAAATTCCCCTAATTGTGGGTCAAAAAGGCAGAAATTCCCTATATCTTGGGGCAAAAAGACAGAAATTCTCCTTATTTTGGGGCAAATCTCAGAAATTCCACTTATTTTGGGGCAAAATTCCAGAAATTTCACTTATTTTGGGGCAAAATTGCATAAATTTCAATTACTTTGGGGCAAAATTGTAGAAATTTCACTTATTTCAGGGAGAAAAGGCAGAAATTTTCCTTATTTTGGGGCAAAAAGGCAGAAATTCCTAATATTTTGTGACAAAAATGCAGAAATTCCCCTTATTTTGAGGGAAAAAAGGCTGAAATTCCCATTATTTGGGGACAAAAAAGCAGAAATTTTCCTTATTTTGGGGCAAAACTCAGAAATTCCACTTATTTTGGGGCAAAATTCCAGAAATTTCCCTTATTTTGGGGCAAAATTGCAGAAATTTTACTTATTTTCGGGCAAAATTGCCGAAATTTCACTTATTTCAAAAAAAAGCAGAAATTTTCTTATTTTGAAGCAAAAAGGCAGCAATTTCTTTTATTTTGGTACAAAATTGCAGAAATTTTTCTTATTTTGGGGCAAAAAGGCAGAAATTTCCCTTATTTTGGGGCAAAAATGCAGAAATTCCACTTATTTTGAGGTAAAAAGGCTGAAATTCTCATTATTTGGGGACAAAAAAGCAGAAATTTTCCTTATTTTTGGGCAAAATTGCAATAATTTCACTTATTTCATGGTAATAAGACAGAAATTTTCTTTATTTTGGGGCAAAAAAAACCAGAAATTCCCTTTGTTTTGGGGGAAAAAGACAGAAATTCTACTTATTTGGAGGCAAAAAAGCAGAAATTCCTCTTATTTTGGAGCATAATTTCAGAAATTCCCCTAATTGTGGGTCAAAAAGGCAGAAATTCCCTATATGTTGGGGCAAAAAGACAGAAATTCTCCTTATTTTGGGGCAAAACTCAGAAATTCCACTTATTTTCGGGCAAAATTCCAGAAATTTCACTTATTTTGGGGCAAAATTGAGGAAATTTCAATTATTTTGTGGTAAAATTGCAGAAATTTCACTTATTTCAGAGAAAAAAGTCAGAAATTTTCCTTATTTTGGGGCAAAAAGGCAGAAATTCCCCGTATTTTGGAGCAAAATTGCAGAAATTCCCCTAATTGTGGGGCAAAAAGGCAGAAATTCCCTATATGTTGGGGCAAAAAGACAGAAATTCTCCTTATTTTGGGGCAAAACTCAGAAATTCCACTTATTTTGGGGCAAAATTCCAGAAATTTCCCTTATTTTGGGGCAAAATTGCAGAAATTTCACTTATTTTGGGGCAAAATAGCAGAAATTTCACTTATTTCAAAAAAAAGCAGAATCTTTCTTATTTTGGGTCAAAAAGGCAGAAATTTCATTTATTTTGGTATATAATTGCAGAAATTTTTCTTATTTTAAGGCAAAAAGGCAGAAATTTCCCATATTTTGGAGCAAAAAGGCAGAAATTCCCCTTATTTTGAGGTAAAAAGGCTGAAATTCCTTTTATTTGGGGGCAAAAAGGCAGAAATTTCCTTTATTTTCGGGCAAAATTGCAGAAATTTCACTTATTTCAGGGTAATAAGTCAGAAATTTTCCTTATTTTGGGGCAAAAAAGACAAAAATTCCCTTTGTTTTGGGGGAAAAATACAGAAATTCCAATTATTTAGAGGCAAAAAAGCAGAAATTCTCCTTATTATGGAGCAAAAATGAAGAAATTTCCATTTTTATGGCAAAAAGGTATGCATTCTTCTTATTTTCGGGCAAAAAGGCAGAAATTCACCGTATTTTGGAGCAAAATTGCAGAAATTCCCCTAATTGTGGGTCAAAAAGGCAGAAATTCCCTATATCTTGGGGCAAAAAGACAGAAATTCTCCTTATTTTGGGGCAAATCTCAGAAATTCCACTTATTTTGGGGCAAAATTCCAGAAATTTCACTTATTTTGGGGCAAAATTGCATAAATTTCAATTATTTTGGGGCAAAATTGCAGAAATTTCACTGATTTCAGGAAAAAAGGCAGAAATTTTCCTTATTTTGGGGCAAAAAGGCAGAAATTCCTAATATTTTGTGGCAAAAATGCAGAAATTCCCCTTATTTTGAGGGAAAAAAGGCTGAAATTCCCATTATTTGGGGGCAAAAAGGCAGAAGTTTCTCTCATTTTCGGGCAAAATTGCAGAAATTTCACTTACTTCAGGGTAATAAGTCAGAAATTTTTTTTAGTTTGGGGCAAAAAAGACAGAACTTCCTTTTGTTTTGTGGGAAAAAGACAGAAATTCCACTTATTTAGAGGCAAAAAAGCAGAAATTCCCTTTATTTTGGAGCAAAAATGAAGAAATTTCCCTTTTTTATGGCAAAAAGGTATGCATTCTTCTAATTGTCGTGCAAAAAGACAGAAATTCCCCGTATTTTGGAGCAAAATTGCAGAAATTCCCCTCATTGTGGGGCAAAAAGGCAGAAATTCCCTATATGTTTGGGCAAAAAGACAGAAATTCTTTTTATTTTGGGGCAAAACTCAGAAATTCCACTTATTTTGGGGCAAAATTCCAGAAATTTTTCTTATTTTGGGGCAAAATTGCAGAAATTTTACTTATTTTCGGGCAAAATTGCAAAAATTTCACTTATTTCAAAAAAAAGCAGAAATTTTCTTATTTTGGGGCAAAAAGGCAGAAATTTCTTTTATTTTGGTACAAAATTGCAGAAATTTTTCTTATTTTGGGGCAAAAAGGCAGAAATTTCCCTTATTTTGGGGCAAAAATGCAGAAATTCCACTTATTTTGAGGTAAAAAGGCTGAAATTCCCATTATTTGGGGACAAAAAAGCAGAAATTTCCCTTATTTTGGGGCAAAATTGTAGAAATTTCACTTATTTCATGGTAATAAGACAGAAATTTTCTTTATTTTGGGGTAAAAAAAACAGAAATTCCCTTTGTTTTGGGGGAAAAAGACAGAAATTTCACTTATTTAGAGGCAAAAAAGCAGAAATTCCTTTTATTTTGGAGCAAAATTTCAGAAATTCCCCTAATTGTGGGTCAAAAAGGCAGAAATTCCCTATATGTTGGGGCAAAAAGACAGAAATTCTCCTTATTTTGGGGCAAAACTCAGAAATTCCACTTATTTTCGGGCAAAATTCCAGAAATTTCACTTATTTTGGGGCAAAATTGCAGAAATTTCACTTATTTTGTGGCAAAATTGCAGAAATTTCACTTATTTCAGAGAAAAAAGGCAGAAATTTTCCTTATTTTGGGGCAAAAAGTTAGAAATTCCTAATATTTTGTGGCAAAAAAGCAGAAATTCCTTTTATTTTGAGGTAAAAAGGCTGAAATTCCCCTTATTTGGGGGCAAAAAGGCAGAAATTTCCCTTATTTTGGAACAAAATTGCATAAATTTCAGTTACTTCAGGGTAATAAGTCAGAATTTTTCTTTTTTTGGGACAAAAATGACAGAAATTTACTTTGTTTTGGGGAAAAAGGCAAAAATTCCACTTATTTAGAGGCAAAAAATCAGAAATTCCCCTTATTTTGGAGCAAAAATGAAGAAATTTCCCTTTTTTATGGCAAAAAGATATGCATTCTTCTTATTTTCGGGCAAAAAGGCAGAAATTCACCGTATTTTGGAGCAAAATTGCAGAAATTCCCCTAATTGTGGGTCAAAAAGGCAGAAATTCCCTATATCTTGGGGCAAAAAGACAGAAATTCTCCTTATTTTGGGGCAAATCTCAGAAATTCCACTTATTTTGGGGCAAAATTCCAGAAATTTCACTTATTTTGGGGCAAAATTGCATAAATTTCAATTACTTTGGGGCAAAATTGTAGAAATTTCACTTATTTCAGGGAGAAAAGGCAGAAATTTTCCTTATTTTGGGGCAAAAAGGCAGAAATTCCTAATATTTTGTGACAAAAATGCAGAAATTCCCCTTATTTTGAGGGAAAAAAGGCTGAAATTCCCATTATTTGGGGACAAAAAAGCAGAAATTTTCCTTATTTTGGGGCAAAACTCAGAAATTCCACTTATTTTGGGGCAAAATTCCAGAAATTTCCCTTATTTTGGGGCAAAATTGCAGAAATTTTACTTATTTTCGGGCAAAATTGCCGAAATCTCACTTATTTCAAAAAAAAGCAGAAATTTTCTTATTTTGAAGCAAAAAGGCAGCAATTTCTTTTATTTTGGTACAAAATTGCAGAAATTTTTCTTATTTTGGGGCAAAAAGGCAGAAATTTCCCTTATTTTGGGGCAAAAATGCAGAAATTCCACTTATTTTGAGGTAAAAAGGCTGAAATTCTCATTATTTGGGGACAAAAAAGCAGAAATTTTCCTTATTTTTGGGCAAAATTGCAATAATTTCACTTATTTCATGGTAATAAGACAGAAATTTTCTTTATTTTGGGGCAAAAAAAACCAGAAATTCCCTTTGTTTTGGGGGAAAAAGACAGAAATTCTACTTATTTGGAGGCAAAAAAGCAGAAATTCCTCTTATTTTGGAGCATAATTTCAGAAATTCCCCTAATTGTGGGTCAAAAAGGCAGAAATTCCCTATATGTTGGGGCAAAAAGACAGAAATTCTCCTTATTTTGGGGCAAAACTCAGAAATTCCACTTATTTTCGGGCAAAATTCCAGAAATTTCACTTATTTTGGGGCAAAATTGAGGAAATTTCAATTATTTTGTGGTAAAATTGCAGAAATTTCACTTATTTCAGAGAAAAAAGTCAGAAATTTTCCTTATTTTGGGGCAAAAAGGCAGAAATTCCCCGTATTTTGGAGCAAAATTGCAGAAATTCCCCTAATTGTGGGGCAAAAAGGCAGAAATTCCCTATATGTTGGGGCAAAAAGACAGAAATTCTCCTTATTTTGGGGCAAAACTCAGAAATTCCACTTATTTTGGGGCAAAATTCCAGAAATTTCCCTTATTTTGGGGCAAAATTGCAGAAATTTCACTTATTTTGGGGCAAAATAGCAGAAATTTCACTTATTTCAAAAAAAAGCAGAATCTTTCTTATTTTGGGTCAAAAAGGCAGAAATTTCATTTATTTTGGTATATAATTGCAGAAATTTTTCTTATTTTAAGGCAAAAAGGCAGAAATTTCCCATATTTTGGAGCAAAAAGGCAGAAATTCCCCTTATTTTGAGGTAAAAAGGCTGAAATTCCTTTTATTTGGGGGCAAAAAGGCAGAAATTTCCTTTATTTTCGGGCAAAATTGCAGAAATTTCACTTATTTCAGGGTAATAAGTCAGAAATTTTCCTTATTTTGGGGCAAAAAAGACAAAAATTCCCTTTGTTTTGGGGGAAAAATACAGAAATTCCAATTATTTAGAGGCAAAAAAGCAGAAATTCCCCTTATTATGGAGCAAAAATGAAGAAATTTCCATTTTTATGGCAAAAAGGTATGCATTCTTCTTATTTTCGGGCAAAAAGGCAGAAATTCACCGTATTTTGGAGCAAAATTGCAGAAATTCCCCTAATTGTGGGTCAAAAAGGCAGAAATTCCCTATATCTTGGGGCAAAAAGACAGAAATTCTCCTTATTTTGGGGCAAATCTCAGAAATTCCACTTATTTTGGGGCAAAATTCCAGAAATTTCACTTATTTTGGGGCAAAATTGCATAAATTTCAATTATTTTGGGGCAAAATTGCAGAAATTTCACTGATTTCAGGAAAAAAGGCAGAAATTTTCCTTATTTTGGGGCAAAAAGGCAGAAATTCCTAATATTTTGTGGCAAAAATGCAGAAATTCCCCTTATTTTGAGGGAAAAAAGGCTGAAATTCCCATTATTTGGGGGCAAAAAGGCAGAAGTTTCTCTCATTTTCGGGCAAAATTGCAGAAATTTCACTTACTTCAGGGTAATAAGTCAGAAATTTTCTTTAGTTTGGGGCAAAAAAGACAGAACTTCCTTTTGTTTTGTGGGAAAAAGACAGAAATTCCACTTATTTAGAGGCAAAAAAGCAGAAATTCCCTTTATTTTGGAGCAAAAATGAAGAAATTTCCCTTTTTTATGGCAAAAAGGTATGCATTCTTCTAATTGTCGTGCAAAAAGACAGAAATTCCCCGTATTTTGGAGCAAAATTGCAGAAATTCCCCTCATTGTGGGGCAAAAAGGCAGAAATTCCCTATATGTTTGGGCAAAAAGACAGAAATTCTTTTTATTTTGGGGCAAAACTCAGAAATTCCACTTATTTTGGGGCAAAATTCCAGAAATTTTTCTTATTTTGGGGCAAAATTGCAGAAATTTTACTTATTTTCGGGCAAAATTCCAAAAATTTCACTTATTTCAAAAAAAAGCAGAAATTTTCTTATTTTGGGGCAAAAAGGCAGAAATTTCTTTTATTTTGGTACAAAATTGCAGAAATTTTTCTTATTTTGGGGCAAAAAGGCAGAAATTTCCCTTATTTTGGGGCAAAAATGCAGAAATTCCACTTATTTTGAGGTAAAAAGGCTGAAATTCCCATTATTTGGGGACAAAAAAGCAGAAATTTCCCTTATTTTGGGGCAAAATTGTAGAAATTTCACTTATTTCATGGTAATAAGACAGAAATTTTCTTTATTTTGGGGTAAAAAAAACAGAAATTCCCTTTGTTTTGGGGGAAAAAGACAGAAATTTCACTTATTTAGAGGCAAAAAAGCAGAAATTCCTTTTATTTTGGAGCAAAATTTCAGAAATTCCCCTAATTGTGGGTCAAAAAGGCAGAAATTCCCTATATGTTGGGGCAAAAAGACAGAAATTCTCCTTATTTTGGGGCAAAACTCAGAAATTCCACTTATTTTCGGGCAAAATTCCAGAAATTTCACTTATTTTGGGGCAAAATTGCAGAAATTTCACTTATTTTGTGGCAAAATTGCAGAAATTTCACTTATTTCAGAGAAAAAAGGCAGAAATTTTCCTTATTTTGGGGCAAAAAGTTAGAAATTCCTAATATTTTGTGGCAAAAAAGCAGAAATTCCTTTTATTTTGAGGTAAAAAGGCTGAAATTCCCCTTATTTGGGGGCAAAAAGGCAGAAATTTCCCTTATTTTGGAACAAAATTGCATAAATTTCAGTTACTTCAGGGTAATAAGTCAGAATTTTTCTTTTTTTGGGACAAAAATGACAGAAATTTACTTTGTTTTGGGGAAAAAGGCAAAAATTCCACTTATTTAGAGGCAAAAAATCCTTATTTTGGAGCAAAAATGAAGAAATTTCCCTTATTTTGGAGCAAAAATGAAGAAATTTCCCTTTTTTATGGCAAAAAGGTATGCATTCTTCTTATTTTCGGGCAAAAAGGCAGAAATTCACCGTATTTTGGAGCAAAATTGCAGAAATTCCCCTAATTGTGGGTCAAAAAGGCAGAAATTCCCTATATCTTGGGGCAAAAAGACAGAAATTCTCCTTATTTTGGGGCAAATCTCAGAAATTCCACTTATTTTGGGGCAAAATTCCAGAAATTTCACTTATTTTGGGGCAAAATTGCATAAATTTCAATTACTTTGGGGCAAAATTGTAGAAATTTCACTTATTTCAGGGAGAAAAGGCAGAAATTTTCCTTATTTTGGGGCAAAAAGGCAGAAATTCCTAATATTTTGTGTCAAAAATGCAGAAATTCCCCTTATTTTGAGGGAAAAAAGGCTGAAATTCCCATTATTTGGGGACAAAAAAGCAGAAATTTTCCTTATTTTGGGGCAAAACTCAGAAATTCCACTTATTTTGGGGCAAAATTCCAGAAATTTCCCTTATTTTGGGGCAAAATTGCAGAAATTTTACTTATTTTCGGGCAAAATTGCCGAAATTTCACTTATTTCAAAAAAAAGCAGAAATTTTCTTATTTTGAAGCAAAAAGGCAGCAATTTCTTTTATTTTGGTACAAAATTGCAGAAATTTTTCTTATTTTGGGGCAAAAAGGCAGAAATTTCCCTTATTTTGGGGCAAAAATGCAGAAATTCCACTTATTTTGAGGTAAAAAGGCTGAAATTCTCATTATTTGGGGACAAAAAAGCAGAAATTTTCCTTATTTTTGGGCAAAATTGCAATAATTTCACTTATTTCATGGTAATAAGACAGAAATTTTCTTTATTTTGGGGCAAAAAAAACCAGAAATTCCCTTTGTTTTGGGGGAAAAAGACAGAAATTCTACTTATTTGGAGGCAAAAAAGCAGAAATTCCTCTTATTTTGGAGCAAAATTTCAGAAATTCCCCTAATTGTGGGTCAAAAAGGCAGAAATTCCCTATATGTTGGGGCAAAAAGACAGAAATTCTCCTTATTTTGGGGCAAAACTCAGAAATTCCACTTATTTTGGGGCAAAATTCCAGAAATTTCACTTATTTTGGGGCAAAATTGAGGAAATTTCACTTATTTTGTGGTAAAATTGCAGAAATTTCACTTATTTCAGAGAAAAAAGTCAGAAATTTTCCTTATTTTGGGGCAAAAAGGCAGAAATTCCCCGTATTTTGGAGCAAAATTGCAGAAATTCCCCTAATTGTGGGGCAAAAAGGCAGAAATTCCCTATATGTTGGGGCAAAAAGACAGAAATTCTCCTTATTTTGGGGCAAAACTCAGAAATTCCACTTATTTTGGGGCAAAATTCCAGAAATTTCCCTTATTTTGGGGCAAAATTGCAGAAATTTCACTTATTTTGGGGCAAAATAGCAGAAATTTCACTTATTTCAAAAAAAAGCAGAATCTTTCTTATTTTGGGTCAAAAAGGCAGAAATTTCATTTATTTTGGTATATAATTGCAGAAATTTTTCTTATTTTAAGGCAAAAAGGCAGAAATTTCCCATATTTTGGAGCAAAAAGGCAGAAATTCCTTTTATTTTGAGGTAAAAAGGCTGAAATTCCTTTTATTTGGGGGCAAAAAGGCAGAAATTTCCTTTATTTTCGGGCAAAATTGCAGAAATTTCACTTATTTCAGGGTAATAAGTCAGAAATTTTCCTTATTTTGGGGCAAAAAAGACAAAAATTCCCTTTGTTTTGGGGGAAAAATACAGAAATTCCAATTATTTAGAGGCAAAAAAGCAGAAATTCTCCTTATTATGGAGCAAAAATGAAGAAATTTCCATTTTTATGGCAAAAAGGTATGCATTCTTCTTATTTTCGGGCAAAAAGGCAGAAATTCACCGTATTTTGGAGCAAAATTGCAGAAATTCCCCTAATTGTGGGTCAAAAAGGCAGAAATTCCCTATATCTTGGGGCAAAAAGACAGAAATTCTCCTTATTTTGGGGCAAATCTCAGAAATTCCACTTATTTTGGGGCAAAATCCCAGAAATTTCACTTATTTTGGGGCAAAATTGCATAAATTTCAATTATTTTGGGGCAAAATTGCAGAAATTTCACTGATTTCACTAAAAAAGGCAGAAATTTTCCTTATTTTGGGGCAAAAAGGCAGAAATTCCTAATATTTTGTGGCAAAAATGCAGAAATTCCCCTTATTTTGAGGGAAAAAAGGCTGAAATTCCCATTATTTGGGGGCAAAAAGGCAGAAGTTTCTCTCATTTTCGGGCAAAATTGCAGAAATTTCACTTACTTCAGGGTAATAAGTCAGAAATTTTCTTTAGTTTGGGGCAAAAAAGACAGAACTTCCTTTTGTTTTGTGGGAAAAAGACAGAAATTCCACTTATTTAGAGGCAAAAAAGCAGAAATTCCCTTTATTTTGGAGCAAAAATGAAGAAATTTCCCTTTTTTATGGCAAAAAGGTATGCATTCTTCTAATTGTCGTGCAAAAAGACAGAAATTCCCCGTATTTTGGAGCAAAATTGCAGAAATTCCCCTCATTGTGGGGCAAAAAGGCAGAAATTCCCTATATGTTTGGGCAAAAAGACAGAAATTCTCCTTATTTTGGGGCAAAACTCAGAAATTCCACTTATTTTGGGGCAAAATTCCAGAAATTTTTCTTATTTTGGGGCAAAATTGCAGAAATTTTACTTATTTTCGGGCAAAATTGCAAAAATTTCACTTATTTCAAAAAAAAAGCAGAAATTTTCTTATTTAGGGGCAAAAAGGCAGAAATTTCTTTTATTTTGGTACAAAATTGCAGAAATTTTTCTTATTTTGGGGCAAAAAGGCAGAAATTTCCCTTATTTTGGGGCAAAAATGCAGAAATTCCACTTATTTTGAGGTAAAAAGGCTGAAATTCCCATTATTTGGGGACAAAAAAGCAGAAATTTCCCTTATTTTGGGGCAAAATTGTAGAAATTTCACTTATTTCATGGTAATAAGACAGAAATTTTCTTTATTTTGGGGTAAAAAAAACAGAAATTCCCTTTGTTTTGGGGGAAAAAGACAGAAATTTCACTTATTTAGAGGCAAAAAAGCAGAAATTCCTTTTATTTTGGAGCAAAATTTCAGAAATTCCCCTAATTGTGGGTCAAAAAGGCAGAAATTCCCTATATGTTGGGGCAAAAAGACAGAAATTCTCCTTATTTTGGGGCAAAACTCAGAAATTCCACTTATTTTCGGGCAAAATTCCAGAAATTTCACATATTTTGGGGCAAAATTGCAGAAATTTCACTTATTTTGTGGCAAAATTGCAGAAATTTCACTTATTTCAGAGAAAAAAGGCAGAAATTTTCCTTATTTTGGGGTAAAAAGTTAGAAATTCCTAATATTTTGTGGCAAAAAAGCAGAAATTCCTTTTATTTTGAGGTAAAAAGGCTGAAATTCCCCTTATTTGGGGGCAAAAATGCAGAAATTTCCCTTATTTTGGAACAAAATTGCATAAATTTCAGTTACTTCAGGGTAATAAGTCAGAATTTTTCTTTTTTTGGGACAAAAAAGACAGAAATTTACTTTGTTTTGGGGAAAAAGGCAAAAATTCCACTTATTTAGAGGCAAAAAATCAGAAATTGTCCTTATTTTGGAGCAAAAATGAAGAAATTTCCCTTTTTTATGGCAAAAAGATATGCATTCTTCTTATTTTCGGGCAAAAAGGCAGAAATTCACCGTATTTTGGAGCAAAATTGCAGAAATTCCTATAATTGTGAGTCAAAAGGCAGAAATTCCCTATATCTTGTGGCAAAAAGACAGAAATTCTCCTTATTTTGGGCAAATCTCAGAAATTCCACTTATTTTGGGGCAAAATTCCAGAAATTTCACTTATTTTGGGGCAAAATTGCATAAATTTCAATTATTTTGGGGCAAAATTGCAGAAATTTCACTTATTTCAGGGAAAAAAGGCAGAAATTTTCCTTATTTTGGGGCAAAAAGGCAGAAATTCCTAATATTTTGTGGCACAAATGCAGAAATTCCCCTTATTTTGAGGGAAAAAAGGCTGAAATTCCCATTATTTGGGGACAAAAAAGCAGAAATTTTCCTTATTTTGGGGCAAAACTCAGAAATTCCACTTATTTTGGGGCAAAATTCCAGAAATTTCCCTTATTTTGGGGCAAAATTGCAGAAATTTTACTTATTTTCGGGCAAAATTGCCGAAATTTCACTTATTTCAAAAAAAAGCAGAAATTTTCTTATTTTGGGGCAAAAAGGCAGCAATTTCTTTTATTTTGGTACAAAATTGCAGAAATTTTTCTTATTTTGGGGCAAAAAGGCAGAAATGTCCCTTATTTTGGGGCAAAAATGCAGAAATTCCACTTATTTTGAGGTAAAAAGGCTGAAATTCCCATTATTTAGGGACAAAAAAGCAAAAATTTTGCTTATTTTTGGGCAAAATTGCAATAATTTCACTTATTTCATGGTAATAAGACAGAAATTTTCTTTATTTTGGGGCAAAAAAAAAAAACAGAAATTCCCTTTGTTTTGGGGGAAAAAGACAGAAATTCTACTTATTTGGAGGCAAAAAAGCAGAAATTCCTTTTATTTTGGAGCAAAATTTCAGAAATTTCCCTAATTGTGGGTCAAAAAGGCAGAAATTCCCTATATGTTGGGGCAAAAAGACAGAAATTCTCCTTATTTTGGGGCAAAACTCAGAAATTCCACTTATTTTGGGGCAAAATTCCAGAAATTTCACTTATTTTGGGGCAAAATTGAGGAAATTTCACTTATTTTGTGGTAAAATTGCAGAAATTTCACTTATTTCAGAGAAAAAAGTCAGAAATTTTCCTTATTTTGGGGCAAAAAGGCAGAAATTCCCCGTATTTTGGAGCAAAATTGCAGAAATTCCCCTAATTGTGGGGCAAAAAGGCAGAAATTCCCTATATGTTGGGGCAAAAGACAGAAATTCTCCTTATTTTGGGGCAAAACTCAGAAATTCCACTTATTTTGGGGCAAAATTCCAGAAATTTCCCTTATTTTGGGGCAAAATTGCAGAAATTTCACTTATTTTGGGGCAAAATAGCAGAAATTTCACTTATTTCAAAAAAAAGCAGAATCTTTCTTATTTTGGGTCAAAAAGGCAGAAATTTCATTTATTTTGGTATATAATTGCAGAAATTTTTCTTATTTTGGGGCAAAAAGGCAGAAATTTCCCATATTTTGGAGCAAAAAGGCAGAAATTCCCCTTATTTTGAGGTAAAAAGGCTGAAATTCCTTTTATTTGGGGGCAAAAAGGCAGAAATTTTCTTTATTTTCGGGCAAAATTGCAGAAATTTCACTTATTTCAGGGTAATAAGTCAGAAATTTTCCTTATTTTGGGGCAAAAAAGACAAAAATTCCCTTTGTTTTGGGGGAAAAATACAGAAATTCCAATTATTTAAAGGCAAAAAAGCAGAAATTCCCCTTATTATGGAGCAAAAATGAAGAAATTTCCATTTTTATGGCAAAAAGGTATGCATTCTTCTTATTTTCGGGCAAAAAGGCAGAAATTCACCGTATTTTGGAGCAAAATTGCAGAAATTCCCCTAATTGTGGGTCAAAAAGGCAGAAATTCCCTATATCTTGGGGCAAAAAGACAGAAATTCTCCTTATTTTGGGGCAAATCTCAGAAATTCCACTTATTTTGGGGCAAAATTCCAGAAATTTCACTTATTTTGGGGCAAAATTGCATAAATTTCAATTATTTTGGGGCAAAATTGCAGAAATTTCACTTATTTCAGGAAAATAGGCAGAAATTTTCCTTATTTTGAGGCAAAAAGGCAGAAATTCCTAATATTTTGTGGCAAAAATGCAGAAATTCCCCTTATTTTGAGGGAAAAAAGGCTGAAATTCCCATTATTTGGGGGCAAAAAGGCAGAAGTTTCTCTCATTTTCAGGCAAAATTGCAGAAATTTCACTTACTTCAGGGTAATAAGTCAGAAATTTTCCTTATTTTGGGGCAAAAAAGACAGAACTTCCTTTTGTTTTGTGGGAAAAAGACAGAAATTCCACTTATTTAGAGGCAAAAAAGCAGAAATTCCCTTTATTTTGGAGCAAAAATGAAGAAATTTCCCTTTTTTATGGCAAAAAGGTATGCATTCTTCTAATTGTCGGGCAAAAAGACAGAAATTCCCCGTATTTTGGAGCAAAATTGCAGAAATTCCCCTCATTGTGGGGCAAAAAGGCAGAAATTCCCTATATGTTTGGGCAAAAAGACAGAAATTCTCCTTATTTTGGGGCAAAACTCAGAAATTCCACTTATTTTGGGGCAAAATTCCAGAAATTTTTCTTATTTTGGGGCAAAATTGCAGAAATTTTACTTATTTTCGGGCAAAATTGCAAAAATTTCACTTATTTCAAAAAAAAGCAGAAATTTTCTTATTTTGGGGCAAAAAGGCAGAAATTTCTTTTATTTTGGTACAAATTGCAGAAATTTTTCTTATTTTGGGGCAAAAAGGCAGAAATTTCCCTTATTTTGGGGCAAAAATGCAGAAATTCCACTTATTTTGAGGTAAAAATGCTGAAATTCCCATTATTTGGAAACAAAAAAGCAGAAATTTCCCTTATTTTGGGGCAAAATTGTAGAAATTTTACTTATTTCATGGTAATAAGACAGAAATTTTCTTTATTTTGGGGTAAAAAAAACAGAAATTCCCTTTGTTTTGGGGGAAAAAGCCAGAAATTTCACTTATTTAGAGGCAAAAAAGCAGAAATTCCCCTTATTTTGGAGCAAAATTTCAGAAATTCCCCTAATTGTGGGTCAAAAAGGCAGAAATTCCCTATATGTTGGGGCAAAAAGACAGAAATTCTTTTTATTTTGGGGCAAAATTCAGAAATTCCACTTATTTTCGGGCAAAATTCCAGAAATTTCACTTATTTTGGGGCAAAATTGCAGAAATTTCACTTATTTTGTGGCAAAATTGCAGAAATTTCACTTATTTCAGAGAAAAAAGGCAGAAATTTTCCTTATTTTGGGGCAAAAAGTTAGAAATTCCTAATATTTTGTGGCAAAAATGCAGAAATTCCTTTTATTTTGAGGTAAAAAGGCTGAAATTCCCCTTATTTGGGGGCAAAAAGGCAGAAATTTTTCTTATTTTGGAACAAAATTGCATAAATTTCACTTACTTCAGGGTAATAAGTCAGAATTTTTCTTTTTTTGGGGCAAAAAAGACAGAAATTCCCTTTGTTTTGGGGAAAAAGGCAAAAATTCCACTTATTTAGAGGCAAAAACAGAAATTCCCCTTATTTTGGAGCAAAAATAAAGAAATTTCCCATTTTTATGACAAAAAGGTATGCATTCTTCTTATTTTCGGGCAAAAAGGCAGAAATTCCCTGTATTTTGGAGCAAAATTGCAGAAATTCCCCTAATTGTGGGGCAAAAAGTCAGAAATTCCCTATATGTTGGGGAAAAAGACAGAAATTCTCCTTATTTTGGGGCAAAACTCAGAAATTCCCTCATTTTGGGGCAAAATTGCAGAAATTTCACTTATTTCATGGAAATAAGACAGAAATTTTCTTTATTTTGTGGCAAAAAAACCAGAAATTCCCTTTGTTCTGGGGGAAAAATACAAAAATTCCACTTATTTAGAGGCAAAAAAGCAGAAATTCCCCTTATTTTGGAGCAAAATTTCAGAAATTCCCCTAATTGTGGGTCAATAAGGCAGAAATTCCCTATATGTTGGGGCAAAAAGACAGAAATTCTCCTTATTTTGGGGCAAAATTCAGAAATTCCACTTATTTTGGGGCAAAATTCCAGAAATTTCACTTATTTTGGGGCAAAATTGCAGAAATTTCACTTATTTTGTGGCAAAATTGCAGAAATTTCACTTATTTCAGAGAAAAAAGGCAGAAATTTTTATTATTTTGGGGCAAAAATTAGAAATTCCTAATATTTTGTGGCAAAAATGAAGAAATTCCTTTTATTTTGAGGTAAAAAGGCTGAAATTCCCCTTATTTGGGGGCAAAAAGGCAGAAATTTCCCTTATTTTGGAACAAAATTGCAAAAATTTCACTTACTTCAGGGTAATAAGTCAGAATTTTTCCTTTTTTGGGGCAAAAAAGACAGAAATTCCCTTTGTTTTGGGGGAAAAATACAGAAATTCCACTTATTTAGAGGCAAAAAAGCAGAAATTCCCCTTATTATGGAGCAAAAATGAAGAAATTTCCATTTTTATGGCAAAAAGGTATGCATTCTTCTTATTTTCGGGCAAAAAGGCAGAAATTCACCGTATTTTGTAGCAAAATTGCAGAAATTCCCCTAATTGTGGGTCAAAAAGGCAGAAATTCCCTATATCTTGGGGCAAAAAGACAGAAATTCTCCTTATTTTGGGGCAAATCTCAGAAATTCCACTTATTTTGGGGCAAAATTCCAGAAATTTCACTTATTTTGGGGCAAAATTGCATAAATTTCGATTATTTTGGAGCAAAATTGCAGAAATTTCACTTATTTCAGGAAAATAGGCAGAAATTTTCCTTATTTTGAGGCAAAAAGGCAGAAATTCCTAATATTTTGTGGCAAAAATGCAGAAATTCCCCTTATTTTGAGGGAAAAAAGGCTGAAATTCCCATTATTTGGGGGCAAAAAGGCAGAAGTTTCTCTCATTTTCGGGCAAAATTGCAGAAATTTCACTTACTTCAGGGTAATAAGTCAGAAATTTTTCTTATTTTGGGGCAAAAAAGACAGAACTTCCTTTTGTATTGTGGGAAAAAGACAGAAATTCCACTTATTTAGAGGCAAAAAAGCAGAAATTCCCTTTATTTTGGAGCAGAAATGAAGAAATTTCCCTTTTTTATGGCAAAAAGGTATGCATTCTTCTAATTGTCGGGCAAAAAGACAGAAATTCCCCGTATTTTGGAGCAAAATTGCAGAAATTCCCCTCATTGTGGGGCAAAAAGGCAGAAATTCCCTATATGTTTGGGCAAAAAGACAGAAATTCTCCTTATTTTGGGGCAAAACTCAGAAATTCCACTTATTTTGGGGCAAAATTCCAGAAATTTTTCTTATTTTGGGGCAAAATTGCAGAAATTTTACTTATTTTCGGGCAAAATTGCAAAAATTTCACTTATTTCAAAAAAAAGCAGAAATTTTCTTATTTTGGGGCAAAAAGGCAGAAATTTCTTTTATTTTGGTACAAAATTGCAGAAATTTTTCTTATTTTGTGGCAAAAAGGCAGAAATTTTCCTTTTTTGGGGCAAAAATGCAGAAATTCCACTTATTTTGAGGTAAAAAGGCTGAAATTCCCATTATTTGGGGACAAAAAAGCAGAAATTTCCCTTATTTTGGGGCAAAATTGTAGAAATTTCACTTATTTCATGGTAATAAGACAGAAATTTTCTTTATTTTGGGGTAAAAAAACAGAAATTCCCTTTGTTTTGGGGGAAAAAGACAGAAATTTCACTTATTTAGAGGCAAAAAAGCAGAAATTCCTTTTATTTTGGAGCAAAATTTCAGAAATTCCCCTAATTGTGGGTCAAAAAGGCAGAAATTCCCTATAAGTTGGGGCAAAAAGACAGAAATTCTTTTTATTTTGGGGCAAAACTCAGAAATTCCACTTATTTTCGGGCAAAATTCCAGAAATTTCACTTATTTTGGGGCAAAATTGCAGAAATTTCACTTATTTTGTGGCAAAATTGCAGAAATTTCACTTATTTCAGAGAAAAAAAGCAGAAATTTTCCTTATTTTGGGGCAAAAAGTTAGAAATTCCTAATATTTTGTGGCAAAAATGCAGAAATTCCTTTTATTTTGAGGTTAAAAGGCTGAAATTCCCCTTATTTGGGGGCAAAAAGGCAGAAATTTCCCTTATTTTGGAACAAAATTGCATAAATTTCAGTTACTTCAGGGTAATAAGTCAGAATTTTTCTTTTTTTGGGACAAAAAAGACAGAAATTTACTTTGTTTTGGGGAAAAAGGCAAAAATTCCACTTATTTAGAGGCAAAAAATCAGAAATTCCCCTTATTTTGGAGCAAAAATGAAGAAATTTCCCTTTTTTATGGCAAAAAGATATGCATTCTTCTTATTTTCGGGCAAAAAGGCAGAAATTCACCGTATTTTGGAGCAAAATTGCAGAAATTCCTCTAATTGTGGGTCAAAAAGGCAGAAATTCCCTATATCTTGTGGCAAAAAGACAGAAATTCTCCTTATTTTGGGCAAATCTCAGAAATTCCACTTATTTTGGGGCAAAATTCCAGAAATTTCACTTATTTTGGGGCAAAATTGCATAAATTTCAATTATTTTGGGGCAAAATTGCAGAAATTTCACTTATTTCAGGGAAAAAAGGCAGAAATTTTCCTTATTTTGGGGCAAAAAGGCAGAAATTCCTAATATTTTGTGGCAAAAATGCAGAAATTCCCCTTATTTTGAGGGAAAAAAGGCTGAAATTCCCATTATTTGGGGACAAAAAAGCAGAAATTTTCCTTATTTTGGGGCAAAACTCAGAAATTCCACTTATTTTGGGGCAAAATTGCAGAAATTTTACTTATTTTCGGGCAAAATTGCCGAAATTTCACTTATTTAAAAAAAAAGCAGAAATTTTCTTATTTTGGGGCAAAAAGGCAGCAATTTCTTTTATTTTGGTACAAAATTGCAGAAATTTTTCTTATTTTGGGGCAAAAAGGCAGAAATTTCCCTTATTTTGGGGCAAAAATGCAGAAATTCCACTTATTTTGAGGTAAAAAGGCTGAAATTCCCATTATTTGGGGACAAAAAAGCAGAAATTTTCCTTATTTTTGGGCAAAATTGCAATAATTTCACTTATTTCATGGTAATAAGACAGAAATTTTCTTTATTTTGGGGCAAAAAAAAAAAACAGAAATTCCCTTTGTTTTGGGGGAAAAAGACAGAAATTCTACTTATTTGGAGGCAAAAAAGCAGAAATTCCTCTTATTTTGGAGCAACATTTCAGAAATTTCCCTAATTGTGGGTCAAAAAGGCAGAAATTCCCTATATGTTGGGGCAAAAAGACAGAAATTCTCCTTATTTTGGGGCAAAACTCAGAAATTCCACTTATTTTCGGGCAAAATTCCAGAAATTTCACTTATTTTGGGGCAAAATTGAGGAAATTTCACTTATTTTGTGGTAAAATTGCAGAAATTTCACTTATTTCAGAGAAAAAAGTCAGAAATTTTCCTTATTTTGGGGCAAAAAGGCAGAAATTCCCCGTATTTTGGAGCAAAATTGCAGAAATTCCCCTAATTGTGGGGCAAAAAGGCAGAAATTCCCTATATGTTGGGGCAAAAAGACAGAAATTCTCCTTATTTTGGGGCAAAACTCAGAAATTCCACTTATTTTGGGGCAAAATTCCAGAAATTTCCCTTATTTTGGGGCAAAATTGCAGAAATTTCACTTATTTTGGGGCAAAATAGCAGAAATTTCACTTATTTCAAAAAAAAGCAGAATCTTTCTTATTTTGGGTCAAAAAGGCAGAAATTTCATTTATTTTGGTATATAATTGCAGAAATTTTTCTTATTTTGGGGCAAAAAGGCAGAAATTTCCCATATTTTGGAGCAAAAAGGCAGAAATTCCCCTTATTTTGAGTTAAAAAGGCTGAAATTCCTTTTATTTGGGGGCAAAAAGGCAGAAATTTCCTTTATTTTCGGGCAAAATTGCAGAAATTTCACTTATTTCAGGGTAATAAGTCAGAAATTTTCCTTATTTTGGGGCAAAAAAGACAAAAATTCCCTTTGTTTTGGGGGAAAAATACAGAAATTCCAATTATTTAGAGGCAAAAAAGCAGAAATTCCCCTTATTATGGAGCAAAAATGAAGAAATTTCCATTTTTATGGCAAAAAGGTATGCATTCTTCTTATTTTCGGGCAAAAAGGCAGAAATTCACCGTATTTTGGAACAAAATTGCAGAAATTCCCCTAATTGTGGGTCAAAAAGGCAGAAATTCCCTATATCTTGGGGCAAAAAGACAGAAATTCTCCTTATTTTGGGGCAAATCTCAGAAATTCCACTTATTTTGGGGCAAAATTCCAGAAATTTCACTTATTTTGGGGCAAAATTGAGGAAATTTCAATTATTTTGTGGTAAAATTGCAGAAATTTCACTTATTTCAGAGAAAAAAGTCAGAAATTTTCCTTATTTTGGGGCAAAAAGGCAGAAATTCCCCGTATTTTGGAGCAAAATTGCAGAAATTCCCCTAATTGTGGGGCAAAAAGGCAGAAATTCCCTATATGTTGGGGCAAAAAGACAGAAATTCTCCTTATTTTGGGGCAAAACTCAGAAATTCCACTTATTTTGGGGCAAAATTCCAGAAATTTCCCTTATTTTGGGGCAAAATTGCAGAAATTTCACTTATTTTGGGGCAAAATAGCAGAAATTTCACTTATTTCAAAAAAAAGCAGAATCTTTCTTATTTTGGGTCAAAAAGGCAGAAATTTCATTTATTTTGGTATATAATTGCAGAAATTTTTCTTATTTTGGGGCAAAATGGCAGAAATTTCCCATATTTTGGAGCAAAAAGGCAGAAATTCCCCTTATTTTGAGGTAAAAAGGCTGAAATTCCTTTTATTTGGGGGCAAAAAGGCAGAAATTTCCTTTATTTTCGGGCAAAATTGCAGAAATTTCACTTATTTCAGGGTAATAAGTCAGAAATTTTCCTTATTTTGGGGCAAAAAAGACAAAAATTCCCTTTGTTTTGGGGGAAAAATACAGAAATTCCAATTATTTAGAGGCAAAAAAGCAGAAATTCCCCTTATTATGGAGCAAAAATGAAGAAATTTCCATTTTTATGGCAAAAAGGTATGCATTCTTCTTATTTTCGGGCAAAAAGGCAGAAATTCACCGTATTTTGGAACAAAATTGCAGAAATTCCCCTAATTGTGGGTCAAAAAGGCAGAAATTCCCTATATCTTGGGGCAAAAAGACAGAAATTCTCCTTATTTTGGGGCAAATCTCAGAAATTCCACTTATTTTGGGGCAAAATTCCATAAATTTCACTTATTTTGGGGCAAAATTGCATAAATTTCAATTATTTTGGGGCAAAATTGCAGAAATTTCACTTATTTCAGGAAAATAGGCAGAAATTTTCCTTATTTTGAGGCAAAAAGGCAGAAATTCCTAATATTTTGTGGCAAAAATGCAGAAATTCCCCTTATTTTGAGGGAAAAAAGGCTGAAATTCCCATTATTTGGGGGCAAAAAGGCAGAAGTTTCTCTCATTTTCGGGCAAAATTGCAGAAATTTCACTTACTTCAGGGTAATAAGTCAGAAATTTTCCTTATTTTGGGGCAAAAAATACAGAACTTCCTTTTGTTTTGTGGGAAAAAGACAGAAATTCCACTTATTTAGAGGCAAAAAAGCAGAAATTCCCTTTATTTTGGAGCAAAAATGAAGAAATTTCCCTTTTTCATGGCAAAAAGGTATGCATTCTTCTAATTGTCGGGCAAAAAGACAGAAATTCCCCGTATTTTGGAGCAAAATTGCAGAAATTCCCCTCATTGTGGGGCAAAAATGCAGAAATTCCCTATATGTTTGGGCAAAAAGACAGAAATTCTCCTTATTGTGGGGCAAAACTCAGAAATTCCACTTATTTTGGGGCAAAATTCCAGAAATTTTTCTTATTTTGGGGCAAAATTGCAGAAATTTTACTTATTTTCGGGCAAAATTGCAAAAATTTCACTTATTTCAAAAAAAAGCAGAAATTTTCTTATTTTGGGGCAAAAAGGCAGAAATTTCTTTTATTTTGGTACAAAATTGCAGAAATTTTTCTTATTTTGGGGCAAAAAGGCAGAAATTTCCCTTATTTTGGGGCAAAAATGCAGAAATTCCACTTATTTTGAGGTAAAAAGGCTGAAATTCCCATTATTTGGAAACAAAAAAGCAGAAATTTCCCTTATTTTGGGGCAAAATTGTAGAAATTTCACTTATTTCATGGTAATAAGACAGAAATTTTCTTTATTTTGGGGTAAAAAAAACCAGAAATTCCCTTTGTTTTGGGGGAAAAAGACAGAAATTTCACTTATTTAGAGGCAAAAAAGCAGAAATTCCTTTTATTTTGGAGCAAAATTTCAGAAATTCCCCTAATTGTGGGTTTAAAAGGCAGAAATTCCCTATTTGTTGGGGCAAAAAGACAGAAATTCTTTTTATTTTGGGGCAAAATTCAGAAATTCCACTTATTTTCGGGCAAAATTCCAGAAATTTCACTTATTTTGGGGCAAAATTGCAGAAATTTCACTTATTTTGTGGCAAAATTGCAGAAATTTCACTTATTTCAGATGAAAAAGGCAGAAATTTTCCTTATTTTGGGGCAAAAAGTTAGAAATTCCTAATATTTTGTGGCAAAAATGCAGAAATTCCTTTTATTTTGAGGTAAAAAGGCTGAAATTCCACTTATTTGGGGGCAAAAAGGCAGAAATTTTTCTTATTTTGGAACAAAATTGCATAAATTTCACTTACTTCAGGGTAATAAGTCAGAATTTTTCTTTTTTTGGGGCAAAAAAGACAGAAATTCCCTTTGTTTTGGGGAAAAAGGCAAAAATTCCACTTATTTAGAGGCAAAAACAGAAATTCCCCTTATTTTGGAGCAAAAATGAAGAAATTTCCCATTTTTATGACAAAAAGGTATGCATTCTTCTTATTTTCGGGCAAAAAGGCAGAAATTCCCTGTATTTTGGAGCAAAATTGCAGAAATTCCCCTAATTGTGGGGCAAAAAGTCAGAAATTCCCTATATGTTGGGGCAAAAAGACAGAAATTCTCCTTATTTTGGGGCAAAACTCAGAAATTCCCTCATTTTGGGGCAAAATTGCAGAAATTTCACTTATTTCATGGTAATAAGACAGAAATTTTCTTTATTTTGGGGCAAAAAAACCAGAAATTCCCTTTGTTTTGGGGGAAAAATACAGAAATTCCACTTATTTAGAGGCAAAAAAGCAGAAATTCCCCTTATTTTGGTGCAAAATATCAGAAATTCCCCTAATTGTGGGTCAATAAGGCAGAAATTTCCTATATGTTGGGGCAAAAAGACAGAAATTCTCCTTATTTTGGGGCAAAACTCAGAAATTCCACTTATTTTGGGGCAAAATTCCAGAAATTTCACTTATTTTGGGGCAAAATTGCAGAAATTTCACTTATTTTGTGGCAAAATTGCAGAAATTTCACTTATTTCAGAGAAAAAAGGCAGAAATTTTCATTATTTTGGGGCAAAAATTAGAAATTCCTAATATTTTGTGGCAAAAATGAAGAAATTCCTTTTATTTTGAGGTAAAAAGGCTGAAATTCCCCTTATTTGGGGGCAAAAAGGCAGAAATTTCCCTTATTTTGGAACAAAATTGCAAAAATTTCACTTACTTCAGGGTAATAAGTCAGAATTTTTCCTTTTTTGGGGCAAAAAAGACAGAAATTCCCTTTGTTTTGGGGGAAAAATACAGAAATTCCACTTATTTAGAGGCAAAAAAGCAGAAATTCCCCTTATTATGGAGCAAAAATGAAGAAATTTCCATTTTTAGGCAAAAAGGTATGCATTCTTCTTATTTTCGGGCAAAAAGGCAGAAATTCACCGTATTTTGGAGCAAAATTGCAGAAATTCCCCTAATTGTGGGTCAAAAAGGCAAAAATTCCCTATATCTTGGGGCAAAAAGACAGAAATTCTCCTTATTTTGGGGCAAATCTCAGAAATTCCACTTATTTTGGGGCAAAATTCCAGAAATTTCACTTATTTTGGGGCAAAATTGCATAAATTTCAATTATTTTGGGGCAAAATTGCAGAAATTTCACTTATTTCAGGGAAAAAAGGCAGAAATTTTCCTTATTTTGGGGCAAAAAGGCAGAAATTCCTAATATTTTGTGGCAAAAAATGCAGAAATTCCCCTTATTTTGAGGGAAAAAAGGCTGAAATTCCCATTATTTGGGGACAAAAAAGCAGAAATTTTCCTTATTTTGGGGCAAAACTCAGAAATTCCACTTATTTTGGGGCAAAATTGCAGAAATTTTACTTATTTTCGGGCAAAATTGCCGAAATTTCACTTATTTAAAAAAAAAGCAGAAATTTTCTTATTTTGGGGCAAAAAGGCAGCAATTTCTTTTATTTTGGTACAAAATTGCAGAAATTTTTCTTATTTTGGGGCAAAAAGGCAGAAATTTCCCTTATTTTGGGGCAAAAATGCAGAAATTCCACTTATTTTGAGGTAAAAAGGCTGAAATTCCCATTATTTGGGGACAAAAAAGCAGAAATTTTTTTTATTTTTGGGCAAAATTGCAATAATTTCACTTATTTCATGGTAATAAGACAGAAATTTTCTTTATTTTGGGGCAAAAAAAAAAACAGAAATTCCCTTTGTTTTGGGGGAAAAAGACAGAAATTCTACTTATTTGGAGGCAAAAAAGCAGAAATTCCTCTTATTTTGGAGCAACATTTCAGAAATTTCCCTAATTGTGGGTCAAAAAGGCAGAAATTCCCTATATGTTGGGGCAAAAAGACAGAAATTCTCTTTATTTTGGGGCAAAACTCAGAAATTCCACTTATTTTGTGGTAAAATTGCAGAAATTTCACTTATTTCAGAGAAAAAAGTCAGAAATTTTCCTTATTTTGTGGCAAAAAGGCAGAAATTCCCCGTATTTTGGAGCAAAATTGCAGAAATTCCCCTAATTGTGGGGCAAAAAGGCAGAAATTCCCTATATGTTGGGGCAAAAAGACAGAAATTCTCCTTATTTTGGGGCAAAACTCAGAAATTCCACTTATTTTGGGGCAAAATTCCAGAAATTTCCCTTATTTTGGGGCAAAATTGCAGAAATTTCACTTATTTTGGGGCAAAATAGCAGAAATTTCACTTATTTCAAAAAAAGCAGAATCTTTCTTATTTTGGGTCAAAAAGGCAGAAATTTCATTTATTTTGGTATATAATTGCAGAAATTTTTCTTATTTTGGGGCAAAAAGGCAGAAATTTCCCATATTTTGGAGCAAAAAGGCAGAAATTCCCCTTATTTTGAGGTAAAAAGGCTGAAATTCCTTTTATTTGGGGGCAAAAAGGCAGAAATTTCCTTTATTTTCGGGCAAAATTGCAGAAATTTCACTTATTTCAGGGTAATAAGTCAGAAATTTTCCTTATTTTGGGGCAAAAAAGACAAAAATTCCCTTTGTTTTGGGGGAAAAATACAGAAATTCCAATTATTTAGAGGCAAAAAAGCAGAAATTCCCCTTATTATGGAGCAAAAATGAAGAAATTTCCATTTTTATGGCAAAAAGGTATGCATTCTTCTTATTTTCGGGCAAAAAGGCAGAAATTCACCGTATTTTGGAACAAAATTGCAGAAATTCCCCTAATTGTGGGTCAAAAAGGCAGAAATTCCCTATATCTTGGGGCAAAAAGACAGAAATTCTCCTTATTTTGGGGCAAATCTCAGAAATTCCACTTATTTTGGGGCAAAATTCCAGAAATTTCACTTATTTTGGGGCAAAATTGAGGAAATTTCACTTATTTTGTGGTAAAATTGCAGAAATTTCACTTATTTCAGAGAAAAAAGTCAGAAATTTTCCTTATTTTGGGGCAAAAAGGCAGAAATTCCCCGTATTTTGGAGCAAAATTGCAGAAATTCCCCTAATTGTGGGGCAAAAAGGCAGAAATTCCCTATATGTTGGGGCAAAAAGACAGAAATTCTCCTTATTTTGGGGCAAAACTCAGAAATTCCACTTATTTTGGGGCAAAATTCCAGAAATTTCCCTTATTTTGGGGCAAAATTGCAGAAATTTCACTTATTTTGGGGCAAAATAGCAGAAATTTCACTTATTTCAAAAAAAAGCAGAATCTTTCTTATTTTGGGTCAAAAAGGCAGAAATTTCATTTATTTTGGTATATAATTGCAGAAATTTTTCTTATTTTGGGGCAAAAAGGCAGAAATTTCCCATATTTTGGAGCAAAAAGGCAGAAATTCCCCTTATTTTGAGGTAAAAAGGCTGAAATTCCTTTTATTTGGGGGCAAAAAGGCAGAAATTTCCTTTATTTTCGGGCAAAATTGCAGAAATTTCACTTATTTCAGGGTAATAAGTCAGAAATTTTCCTTATTTTGGGGCAAAAAAGACAAAAATTCCCTTTGTTTTGGGGGAAAAATACAGAAATTCCAATTATTTAGAGGCAAAAAAGCAGAAATTCCCCTTATTATGGAGCAAAAATGAAGAAATTTCCATTTTTATGGCAAAAAGGTATGCATTCTTCTTATTTTCGGGCAAAAAGGCAGAAATTCACCGTATTTTGGAACAAAATTGCAGAAATTTCCCTAATTGTGGGTCAAAAAGGCAGAAATTCCCTATATCTTGGGGCAAAAAGACAGAAATTCTCCTTATTTTGGGGCAAATCTCAGAAATTCCACTTATTTTGGGGCAAAATTCCATAAATTTCACTTATTTTGGGGCAAAATTGCATAAATTTCAATTATTTTGGGGCAAAATTGCAGAAATTTCACTTATTTCAGGAAAATAGGCAGAAATTTTCCTTATTTTGAGGCAAAAAGGCAGAAATTCCTAATATTTTGTGGCAAAAATGCAGAAATTCCCCTTATTTTGAGGGAAAAAAGGCTGAAATTCCCATTATTTGGGGGCAAAAAGGCAGAAGTTTCTCTCATTTTCGGGCAAAATTGCAGAAATTTCACTTACTTCAGGGTAATAAGTCAGAAATTTTCCTTATTTTGGGGCAAAAAATACAGAACTTCCTTTTGTTTTGTGGGAAAAAGACAGAAATTCCACATATTTAGAGGCAAAAAAGCAGAAATTCCCTTTATTTTGGAGCAAAAATGAAGAAATTTCCCTTTTTTATGGCAAAAAGGTATGCATTCTTCTAATTGTCGGGCAAAAAGACAGAAATTCCCCGTATTTTGGAGCAAAATTGCAGAAATTCCCCTCATTGTGGGGCAAAAAGGCAGAAATTCCCTATATGTTTGGGCAAAAAGACAGAAATTCTCCTTATTGTGGGGCAAAACTCAGAAATTCCACTTATTTTGGGGCAAAATTCCAGAAATTTTTCTTATTTTGGGGCAAAATTGCAGAAATTTTACTTATTTTCGGGCAAAATTGCAAAAATTTCACTTATTTCAAAAAAAAGCAGAAATTTTCTTATTTTGGGGCAAAAAGGCAGAAATTTCTTTTATTTTGGTACAAAATTGCAGAAATTTTTCTTATTTTGGGGCAAAAAGGCAGAAATTTCCCTTATTTTGGGGCAAAAATGCAGAAATTCCACTTATTTTGAGGTAAAAAGGCTGAAATTCCCATTATTTGGAAACAAAAAAGCAGAAATTTCCCTTATTTTGGGGCAAAATTGTAGAAATTTCACTTATTTCATGGTAATAAGACAGAAATTTTCTTTATTTTGGGGTAAAAAAAACCAGAAATTCCCTTTGTTTTGGGGGAAAAAGACAGAAATTTCACTTATTTAGAGGCAAAAAAGCAGAAATTCCTTTTATTTTGGAGCAAAATTTCAGAAATTCCCCTAATTGTGGGTTTAAAAGGCAGAAATTCCCTATATGTTGGGGCAAAAAGACAGAAATTCTTTTTATTTTGGGGCAAAATTCAGAAATTCCACTTATTTTCGGGCAAAATTCCAGAAATTTCACTTATTTTGGGGCAAAATTGCAGAAATTTCACTTATTTTGTGGCAAAATTGCAGAAATTTCACTTATTTCAGATGAAAAAGGCAGAAATTTTCCTTATTTTGGGGCAAAAAGTTAGAAATTCCTAATATTTTGTGGCAAAAATGCAGAAATTCCTTTTATTTTGAGGTAAAAAGGCTGAAATTCCACTTATTTGGGGGCAAAAAGGCAGAAATTTTTCTTATTTTGGAACAAAATTGCATAAATTTCACTTACTTCAGGGTAATAAGTCAGAATTTTTCTTTTTTTGGGGCAAAAAAGACAGAAATTCCCTTTGTTTTGGGGAAAAAGGCAAAAATTCCACTTATTTAGAGGCAAAAACAGAAATTCCCCTTATTTTGGAGCAAAAATGAAGAAATTTCCCATTTTTATGACAAAAAGGTATGCATTCTTCTTATTTTCGGGCAAAAAGGCAGAAATTCCCTGTATTTTGGAGCAAAATTGCAGAAATTCCCCTAATTGTGGGGCAAAAAGTCAGAAATTCCCTATATGTTGGGGCAAAAAGACAGAAATTCTCCTTATTTTGGGGCAAAACTCAGAAATTCCCTCATTTTGGGGCAAAATTGCAGAAATTTCACTTATTTCATGGTAATAAGACAGAAATTTTCTTTATTTTGGGGCAAAAAAACCAGAAATTCCCTTTGTTTTGGGGGAAAAATACAGAAATTCCACTTATTTAGAGGCAAAAAAGCAGAAATTCCCCTTATTTTGGTGCAAAATTTCAGAAATTCCCCTAATTGTGGGTCAATAAGGCAGAAATTTCCTATATGTTGGGGCAAAAAGACAGAAATTCTCCTTATTTTGGGGCAAAACTCAGAAATTCCACTTATTTTGGGGCAAAATTCCAGAAATTTCACTTATTTTGGGGCAAAATTGCAGAAATTTCACTTATTTTGTGGCAAAATTGCAGAAATTTCACTTATTTCAGAGAAAAAAGGCAGAAATTTTCATTATTTTGGGGCAAAAATTAGAAATTCCTAATATTTTGTGGCAAAAATGAAGAAATTCCTTTTATTTTGAGGTAAAAAGGCTGAAATTCCCCTTATTTGGGGGCAAAAAGGCAGAAATTTCCCTTATTTTGGAACAAAATTGCAAAAATTTCACTTACTTCAGGGTAATAAGTCAGAATTTTTCCTTTTTTGGGGAAAAAAAGACAGAAATTCCCTTTGTTTTGGGGGAAAAATACAGAAATTCCACTTATTTAGAGGCAAAAATGCAGAAATTCCCCTTATTATGGAGCAAAAATGAAGAAATTTCCATTTTTAGGCAAAAAGGTATGCATTCTTCTTATTTTCGGGCAAAAAGGCAGAAATTCACCGTATTTTGGAGCAAAATTGCAGAAATTCCCCTAATTGTGGGTCAAAAAGGCAAAAATTCCCTATATCTTGGGGCAAAAAGACAGAAATTCTCCTTATTTTGGGGCAAATCTCAGAAATTCCACTTATTTTGGGGCAAAATTCCAGAAATTTCACTTATTTTGGGGCAAAATTGCATAAATTTCAATTATTTTGGGGCAAAATTGCAGAAATTTCACTTATTTCAGGGAAAAAAGGCAGAAATTTTCCTTATTTTGGGGCAAATAGGCAGAAATTCCTAATATTTTGTGGCAAAAATGCAGAAATTCCCCTTATTTTGAAGGAAAAAAGGCTGAAATTCCCATTATTTGGGGACAAAAAAGCAGAAATTTTCCTTATTTTTGGGGCAAAACTCAGAAATTCCACTTATTTTGGGGCAAAATTCCAGAAATTTCCCTTATTTTGGGGCAAAATTGCAGAAATTTTACTTATTTTCGGGCAAAATTGCCGAAATTTCACTTATTTCAAAAAAAAGCAGAAATTTTCTTATTTTGGGGCAAAAAGGCAGCAATTTCTTTTATTTTGGTACAAAATTGCAGAAATTTTTCTTATTTTGGGGCAAAAAGGCAGAAATTTCCCTAATTTTGGGGCAAAAATGCAGAAATTCCACTTATTTTGAGGTAAAAAGGCTGAAATTCCCATTATTTGGGGACAAAAAAGCAGAAATTTTCCTTATTTTTGGGCAAAATTGCAATAATTTCACTTATTTCATGGTAATAAGACAGAAATTTTCTTTATTTTGGGGCAAAAAAAACAGAAATTCCCTTTGTTTTGGGGGAAAAAAACAGAAATTCTACTTATTTGGAGGCAAAAAAGCAGAAATTCCTCTTATTTTGGAGCAAAATTTCAGAAATTCCCTTAATTGTGGGTCAAAAAGGCAGAAATTCCCTATATGTTGGGGCAAAAAGACAGAAATTCTCCTTATTTTGGGGCAAAACTCAGAAATTCCACTTATTTTGGGGCAAAATTCCAGAAATTTAACTTATTTTGAGGCAAAATTGAGGAAATTTCACTTATTTTGTGGTAAAATTGCAGAAATTTCACTTATTTCAGAGAAAAAAGTCAGAAATTTTCCTTATTTTGTGGCAAAAAGGCAGAAATTCCCCGTATTTTGGAGCAAAATTGCAGAAATTCCCCTAATTGTGGGGCAAAAAGGCAGAAATTCCCTATATGTTGGGGCAAAAAGACAGAAATTCTTCTTATTTTGGGGCAAAACTCAGAAATTCCACTTATTTTGGGGCAAAATTCCAGAAATTTCCCTTATTTTGGGGCAAAATTGCAGAAATTTCACTTATTTTGGGGCAAAATAGCAGAAATTTCACTTATTTCAAAAAAAAGCAGAATCTTTCTTATTTTGGGTCAAAAAGGCAGAAATTTCATTTATTTTGGTATATAATTGCAGAAATTTTTCTTATTTTGGAGCAAAAAGGCAGAAATTCCCCTTATTTTGAGGTAAAAAGGCTGAAATTCCTTTTATTTGGGGGCAAAAGGCAGAAATTTCCTTTATTTTCGGGCAAAATTGCAGAAATTTCACTTATTTCAGGGTAATAAGTCAGAAATTTTCCTTATTTTGGGGCAAAAAAGACAAAAATTCCCTTTGTTTTGGGGGAAAAATACAGAAATTCCAATTATTTAGAGGCAAAAAGCAGAAATTCCCCTTATTATGGAGCAAAAATGAAGAAATTTCCATTTTTATGGCAAAAAGGTATTCATTCTTCTTATTTTTGGGCAAAAAGGCAGAAATTCACCGTATTTTGGAGCAAAATTGCAGAAATTCCCCTAATTGTGGGTCAAAAAGGCAGAAATTCCCTATATCTTGGGGCAAAAAGACAGAAATTCTCCTTATTTTGGGCAAATCTCAGAAATTCCACTTATTTTGGGGCAAAATTCCAGAAATTTCACTTATTTTGGGGCAAAATTGCATAAATTTCAATTATTTTGGGGCAAAATTGCAGAAATTTCACTTATTTCAGGGAAAAAAGGCAGAAATTTTCCTTATTTTGGGGCAAAAAGGCAGAAATTCCTAATATTTTGTGGCAAAAATGCAGAAATTCCCCTTATTTTGAGGGAAAAAAGGCTGAAATTCCCATTATTTGGGGACAAAAAAGCAGAAATTTTCCTTATTTTGGGGCAAAACTCAGAAATTCCACTTATTTTGGGGCAAAATTCCAGAAATTTCCCTTATTTTGGGGCAAAATTGCAGAAATTTTACTTATTTTCGGGCAAAATTGCCGAAATTTCACTTATTTGAAAAAAAAGCAGAAATTTTCTTATTTTGGGGAAAAAGGCAGCAATTTCTTTTATTTTGGTACAAAATTGCAGAAATTTTTCTTATTTTGGGGCAAAAAGACAGAAATTTCCCTTATTTTGGGGCAAAAATGCAGAAATTCCACTTATTTTGAGGTAAAAAGGCTGAAATTCCCATTATTTGGGGACAAAAAAGCAGAAATTTTCCTTATTTTTGGGCAAAATTGCAATAATTTCACTTATTTCATGGTAATAAGACAGAAATTTTCTTTATTTTGGGGCAAAAAAAAAACCAGAAATTCCCTTTGTTTTGGGGGAAAAAAGACAGAAATTCTACTTATTTGGAGGCAAAAAAGCAGAAATTCCTCATATTTTGGAGCAACATTTCAGAAATTTCCCTAATTGTGGGTCAAAAAGGCAGAAATTCCCTATATGTTGGGGCAAAAAGACAGAAATTCTCCTTATTTTGGGGCAAAACTCAGAAATTCCACTTATTTTGGGGCAAAATTCCAGAAATTTCACTTATTTTGGGGCAAAATTGAGGAAATTTCACTTATTTTGTAGTAAAATTGCAGAAATTTCACTTATTTCAGAGAAAAAAGTCAGAAATTTTCCTTATTTTGGGGCAAAAAGGCAGAAATTCCCCGTATTTTGGAGCAAAATTGCAGAAATTCCCCTAATTGTGGGGCAAAAAGGCAGAAATTCCCTATATCTTGGGGCAAAAAGACAGAAATTCTCCTTATTTTGGGGCAAATCTCAGAAATTCCACTTATTTTGGGGCAAAATTCCAGAAATTTCACTTATTTTGGGGCAAAATTGCATAAATTTCAATTATTTTGGAGCAAAATTGCAGAAATTTCACTTATTTCAGGAAAATAGGCAGAAATTTTCCTTATTTTGAGGCAAAAAGGCAGAAATTCCTAATATTTTGTGGCAAAAATGCAGAAATTCCCCTTATTTTGAGGGAAAAAAGGCTCAAATTCCCATTATTTGGGGGCAAAAAGGCAGAAGTTTCTCTCATTTTTGGGCAAAATTGCAGAAATTTCACTTACTTCAGGGTAATAAGTCAGAAATTTTTCTTATTTTGGGGCAAAAAAGACAGAACTTCCTTTTGTTTTGTGGGAAAAATACAGAAATTCCACTTATTTAGAGGCAAAAAAGCAGAAATTCCCTTTATTTTGGAGCAAAAATGAAGAAATTTCCCTTTTTTATGGCAAAAAGGTATGCATTCTTCTAATTGTCGGGCAAAAAGACAGAAATTCCCCGTATTTTGGAGCAAAATTGCAGAAATTCCCCTCATTGTGGGGCAAAAAGGCAGAAATTCCCTATATGTTTGGGCAAAAAGACAGAAATTCTTTTTATTTTGGGGCAAAACTCAGAAATTCCACTTATTTTGGGGCAAAATTCCAGAAATTTTTCTTATTTTGGGGCAAAATTGCAGAAATTTTACTTATTTTCGGGCAAAATTGCAAAAATTTCACTTATTTCAAAAAAAAGCAGAAATTTTCTTATTTTGGGGCAAAAAGGCAGAAATTTCTTTTATTTTGGTACAAAATTGCAGAAATTTTTCTTATTTTGGGGCAAAAAGGCAGAAATTTCCCTTATTTTGGGGCAAAAATGCAGAAATTCCACTTATTTTGAGGTAAAAAGGCTGAAATTCCCATTATTTGGGGACAAAAAAGCAGAAATTTCCCTTATTTTGGGGCAAAATTGTAGAAATTTCACTTATTTCATGGTAATAAGACAGAAATTTTCTTTATTTTGGGGTAAAAAAACAGAAATTCCCTTTGTTTTGGGGGAAAAAGACAGAAATTTCACTTATTTAGAGGCAAAAAAGCAGAAATTCCTTTTATTTTGGAGCAAAATTTCAGAAATTCCCCTAATTGTGGGTCAAAAAGGCAGAAATTCCCTATATGTTGGGGCAAAAAGACAGAAATTCTTTTTATTTTGGGGCAAAACTCAGAAATTCCACTTATTTTCGGGCAAAATTCCAGAAATTTCACTTATTTTGGGGCAAAATTGCAGAAATTTCACTTATTTTGTGGCAAAATTGCAGAAATTTCACTTATTTCAGAGAAAAAAGGCAGAAATTTTCCTTATTTTGGGGCAAAAAGTTAGAAATTCCTAATATTTTGTGGCAAAAATGCAGAAATTCCTTTTATTTTGAGGTTAAAAGGCTGAAATTCCCCTTATTTGGGGGCAAAAAGGCAGAAATTTCCCTTATTTTGGAACAAAATTGCATAAATTTCAGTTACTTCAGGGTAATAAGTCAGAATTTTTCTTTTTTTGGGACAAAAAAGACAGAAATTTACTTTGTTTTGGGGAAAAAGGCAAAAATTCCACTTATTTAGAGGCAAAAAATCAGAAATTCCCCTTATTTTGGAGCAAAAATGAAGAAATTTCCCTTTTTTATGGCAAAAAGATATGCATTCTTCTTATTTTCGGGCAAAAAGGCAGAAATTCACCGTATTTTGGAGCAAAATTGCAGAAATTCCTCTAATTGTGGGTCAAAAAGGCAGAAATTCCCTATATCTTGTGGCAAAAAGACAGAAATTCTCCTTGTTTTGGGCAAATCTCAGAAATTCCACTTATTTTGGGGCAAAATTCCAGAAATTTCACTTATTTTGGGGCAAAATTGCATAAATTTCAATTATTTTGGGGCAAAATTGCAGAAATTTCACTTATTTCAGGGAAAAAAGGCAGAAATTTTCCTTATTTTGGGGCAAAAAGGCAGAAATTCCTAATATTTTGTGGCAAAAATGCAGAAATTCCCCTTATTTTGAGGGAAAAAAGGCTGAAATTCCCATTATTTGGGGACAAAAAAGCAGAAATTTTCCTTATTTTGGGGCAAAACTCAGAAATTCCACTTATTTTGGGGCAAAATTGCAGAAATTTTACTTATTTTCGGGCAAAATTGCCGAAATTTCACTTATTTCAAAAAAAAGCAGAAATTTTTTTATTTTGGGGCAAAAAGGCAGCAATTTCTTTTATTTTGGTACAAAATTGCAGAAATTTTTCTTATTTTGGGGCAAAAAGGCAGAAATTTCCCTTATTTTGGGGCAAAAATGCAGAAATTCCACTTATTTTGAGGTAAAAAGGCTGAAATTCCCATTATTTGGGGACAAAAAAGCAGAAATTTTCCTTATTTTTGGGCAAAATTGCAATAATTTCACTTATTTCATGGTAATAAGACAGAAATTTTCTTTATTTTGGGGCAAAAAAAAAAAACAGAAATTCCCTTTGTTTTGGGGGAAAAAGACAGAAATTCTACTTATTTGGAGGCAAAAAAGCAGAAATTCCTCTTATTTTGGAGCAACATTTCAGAAATTTCCCTAATTGTGGGTCAAAAAGGCAGAAATTCCCTATATGTTGGGGCAAAAAGACAGAAATTCTCCTTATTTTGGGGCAAAACTCAGAAATTCCACTTATTTTGGGGCAAAATTCCAGAAATTTCACTTATTTTGGGGCAAAATTGAGGAAATTTCACTTATTTTGTGGTAAAATTGCAGAAATTTCACTTATTTCAGAGAAAAAAGTCAGAAATTTTCCTTATTTTGGGGCAAAAAGACAGAAATTCCCCGTATTTTGGAGCAAAATTGCAGAAATTCCCCTAATTGTGGGGCAAAAAGGCAGAAATTCCCTATATGTTGGGGCAAAAAGATAGAAATTCTCCTTATTTTGGGGCAAAACTCAGAAATTCCACTTATTTTGGGGCAAAATTCCAGAAATTTCCCTTATTTTGGGGCAAAATTGCAGAAATTTCACTTATTTTGGGGCAAAATAGCAGAAATTTCACTTATTTCAAAAAAAAGCAGAATCTTTCTTATTTTGGGTCAAAAAGGCAGAAATTTCATTTATTTTGGTATATAATTGCAGAAATTTTTCTTATTTTGGGGCAAAAAGGAAGAAATTTCCCATATTTTGGAGCAAAAAGGCAGAAATTCCCCTTATTTTGAGGTAAAAAGGCTGAAATTCCTTTTATTTGGGGGCAAAAACGCAGAAATTTCCTTTATTTTCGGGCAAAATTGCAGAAATTTCACTTATTTCAGGGTAATAAGTCAGAAATTTTCCTTATTTTGGGGCAAAAAAGACAAAAATTCCCTTTGTTTTGGGGGAAAAATACAGAAATTCCAATTATTTAGAGGCAAAAAAGCAGAAATTCCCCTTATTATGGAGCAAAAATGAAGAAATTTCCATTTTTATGGCAAAAAGGTATGCATTCTTCTTATTTTCGGGGAAAAAGGCAGAAATTCACCGTATTTTGGAGCAAAATTGCAGAAATTCCCCTAATTGTGGGTCAAAAAGGCAGAAATTCCCTATATCTTGGGGCAAAAAGACAGAAATTCTCCTTATTTTGGGGCAAATCTCAGAAATTCCACTTATTTTGGGGCAAAATTCCAGAAATTTCACTTATTTTGGGGCAAAATTGCATAAATTTCAATTATTTTGGGGCAAAATTGCAGAAATTTCACTTATTTCAGGAAAATAGGCAGAAATTTTCCTTATTTTGAGGCAAAAAGGCAGAAATTCCTAATATTTTGTGGCAAAAATGCAGAAATTCCCCTTATTTTGAGGGGAAAAAGGCTGAAATTCCCATTATTTGGGGGCAAAAAGGCAGAAGTTTCTCTCATTTTGGGGCAAAATTGCAGAAATTTCACTTACTTCAGGGTAATAAGTCAGAAATTTTCCTTATTTTGGGGCAAAAAAGACAGAACTTCCTTTTGTTTTGTGGGAAAAAGACAGAAATTCCACTTATTTAGAGGCAAAAAAGCAGAAATTCCCTTTATTTTGGAGCAAAAATGAAGAAATTTCCCTTTTTTATGGCAAAAAGGTATGCATTCTTCTAATTGTCGGGCAAAAAGACAGAAATTCCCCGTATTTTGGAGCAAAATTGCAGAAATTCCCCTCATTGTGGGGTAAAAAGGCAGAAATTCCCTATATGTTTGGGCAAAAAGACAGAAATTCTCCTTATTGTGGGGCAAAACTCAGAAATTCCACTTATTTTGGGGCAAAATTCCAGAAATTTTTCTTATTTTGGGGCAAAATTGCAGAAATTTTACTTATTTTCGGGCAAAATTGCAAAAATTTCACTTATTTCAAAAAAAAGCAGAAATTTTCTTATTTTGGGGCAAAAAGGCAGAAATTTCTTTTATTTTGGTACAAAATTGCAGAAATTTTTCTTATTTTGGGGCAAAAAGGCAGAAATTTCCCTTATTTTGGGGCAAAAATGCAGAAATTCCACTTATTTTGAGGTAAAAAGGCTGAAATTCCCATTATTTGGAAACAAAAAAGCAGAAATTTCCCTTATTTTGGGGCAAAATTGTAGAAATTTCACTTATTTCATGGTAAAAAGACAGAAATTTTCTTTATTTTGGGGTAAAAAAAAACAGAAATTCCCTTTGTTTTGGGGGAAAAAGACAGAAATTTCACTTATTTAGAGGCAAAAAAGCAGAAATTCCTTTTATTTTGGAGCAAAATTTCAGAAATTCCCCTAATTGTGGGTCAAAAAGGCAGAAATTCCCTATATGTTGGGGCAAAAAGACAGAAATTCTTTTTATTTTGGGGCAAAATTCAGAAATTCCACTTATTTTCGGGCAAAATTCCAGAAATTTGACTTATTTTGGGGCAAAATTGCAGAAATTTCACTTATTTTGTGGCAAAATTGCAGAAATTTCACTTATTTCAGAGAAAAAAGGGAGAAATTTTCCTTATTTTGGGGCAAAAAGTTAGAAATTCCTAATATTTTGTGGCAAAAATGCAGAAATTCCTTTTATTTTGAGGTAAAAAGGCTGAAATTCCCCTTATTTGGGGGCAAAAAGGCAGAAATTTTTCTTATTTTGGAACAAAATTGCATAAATTTCACTTACTTCAGGGTAATAAGTCAGAATTTTTCTTTTTTTGGGGCAAAAAAGACAGAAATTCCCTTTGTTTTGGGGAAAAAGGCAAAAATTCCACTTATTTAGAGGCAAAAACAGAAATTCCCCTTATTTTGGAGCAAAAATGAAGAAATTTCCCATTTTTATGACAAAAAGGTATGCATTCTTCTTATTTTAGGGCAAAAAGGCAGAAATTCCCTGTATTTTGGAGCAAAATTGCAGAAATTCCCCTAATTGTGGGGCAAAAAGTCAGAAATTCCCTATATGTTGGGGCAAAAAGACAGAAATTCGCCTTATTTTGGGGCAAAACTCAGAAATTCCCTCATTTTGGGGCAAAATTGCAGAAATTTCACTTATTTCATGGTAATAAGACAGAAATTTTCTTTATTTTGGGGCAAAAAAACCAGAAATTCCCTTTGTTTTGGGGGAAAAATACAGAAATTCCACTTATTTAGAGGCAAAAAAGCAGAAATTCCCCTTATTTTGGAGCAAAATTTCAGAAATTCCCCTAATTATGGGTCAATAAGGCAGAAATTTCCTATATGTTGGGGCAAAAAGACAGAAATTCTCCTTATTTTGGGGCAAAACTCAGAAATTCCACTTATTTTGGGGCAAAATTCCAGAAATTTCACTTATTTTGGGGCAAAATTGCAGAAATTTCACTTATTTTGTGGCAAAATTGCAGAAATTTCACTTATTTCAGAGAAAAAAGGCAGAAATTTTCCTTATTTTGGGGCAAAAATTAGAAATTCCTAATATTTTGTGACAAAAATGCAGAAATTCCTTTTATTTTGAGGTAAAAAGGCTGAAATTCCCCTTATTGGGGGGCAAAAAGGCAGAAATTTCCCTTATTTTGGAACAAAATTGCAAAGATTTCACTTACTTCAGGGTAATAAGTCAGAAATTTTCTGTTTTTGGGGCAAAAAAGACAGAAATTCCCTTTGTTTTGGGGGAAAAATACAGAAATTCCACTTATTTAGAGGCAAAAATGCAGAAATTCCCCTTATTTTGGAGCAAAAATGAAGAAATTTCCCTTTTTTATGGCAAAAAGGTATGCATTCTTCTTATTTTCGGGCAAAAAGGCAGAAATTCATTGTATTTTGGAGCAAAATTGCAGAAATTCCCCTAATTGTGGGTCAAAAAGGCAGAAATTCCCTATATCTTGGGGCAAAAAGACAGAAATTCTCCTTATTTTGGGGCAAATCTCAGAAATTCCACTTATTTTGGGGCAAAATTCCAGAAATTTCACTTATTTTGGGGCAAAATTGCATAAATTTCAATTATTTTGGGGCAAAATTGCAGAAATTTCACTTATTTCAGGGAAAAAAGGCAGAAATTTTCCTTATTTTGGGGCAAATAGGCAGAAATTCCTAATATTTTGTGGCAAAAATGCAGAAATTCCCCTTATTTTGAAGGAAAAAAGGCTGAAATTCCCATTATTTGGGGACAAAAAAGCAGAAATTTTCCTTATTTTTGGGGCAAAACTCAGAAATTCCACTTATTTTGGGGCAAAATCCCAGAAATTTCCCTTATTTTGGGGCAAAATTGCAGAAATTTTACTTATTTTCGGGCAAAATTGCCGAAATTTCACTTATTTCAAAAAAAAGCAGAAATTTTCTTATTTTGGGGCAAAAAGGCAGCAATTTCTTTTATTTTGGTACAAAATTGCAGAAATTTTTCTTATTTTGGGGCAAAAAGGCAGAAATTTCCCTTATTTTGGGGCAAAAATGCAGAAATTCCACTTATTTTGAGGTAAAAAGGCTGAAATTCCCATTATTTGGGGACAAAAAAGCAGAAATTTTCCTTATTTTTGGGCAAAATTGCAATAATTTCACTTATTTCATGGTAATAAGACAGAAATTTTCTTTATTTTGGGGCAAAAAAAAAACAGAAATTCCCTTTGTTTTGGGGGAAAAAAACAGAAATTCTACTTATTTGGAGGCAAAAAAGCAGAAATTCCTCTTATTTTGGAGCAAAATTTCAGAAATTCCCCTAATTGTGTGTCAAAAAGGCAGAAATTCCCTATATGTTGGGGCAAAAAGACAGAAATTCTCCTTATTTTGGGGCAAAACTCAGAAATTCCACTTATTTTGGGGCAAAATTCCATAAATTTCACTTATTTTGGGGCAAAATTGCATAAATTTCAATTATTTTGGGGCAAAATTGCAGAAATTTCACTTATTTCAGAGAAAAAAGTCAGAAATTTTCCTTATTTTGGGGCAAAAAGGCAGAAATTCCCCGTATTTTGGAGCAAAATTGCAGAAATTCCCCTAATTGTGGGGCAAAAAGGCAGAAATTCCCTATATGTTGGGGCAAAAAGACAGAAATTCTCCTTATTTTGGGGCAAAACTCAGAAATTCCACTTATTTTGGGGCAAAATTCCAGAAATTTCCCTTATTTTGGGGCAAAATTGCAGAAATTTCACTTATTTTGGGGCAAAATAGCAGAAATTTCACTTATTTCAAAAAAAAGCAGAATCTTTCTTATTTTGGGTCAAAAAGGCAGAAATTTCATTTATTTTGGTATATAATTGCAGAAATTTTTCTTAT